>NW_013618046.1:4978-6921 GCF_000695525.1 Brassica oleracea var. oleracea
CTTCCCATACATCCCACTGAAATAGGTGGCAATCCTCAAGTAAGTGTCATCAATGAACTTAGGCCCTGCTGCGTCCTTTCCCAAGGGAACATTCAGAAATTGGAGCAGTGGTGTGATCATCCCGCCTATCCCAACCTTTGGGCGCGAATCAGAGGTGTACCATGCCAGTCTCTGTAGTGCTCGAGACGATTCACAAAGAAGCTGACCATCCCGAAGGGGAGGCAACATTCCAGGTGGGGCGTAGGGGCGGATAGCCAGGCAGAGCAGTCGCATGTCTTCCTCGGTGACATTACCAATGGGTAGAATGCATGGACGAGCATCCTATAGAGGTAGCGTACAGACGGGTGCCGGATATGTGAGTTCTTGTCAGCCCCGGTAGAGTGCTTGTTTCCAGTGATTAACTTCCAAAGCTGAGTGGGGAGGTTTTCACACTTCGGGAGGGAGTAGTCTGCCAAGTCTTGGAAACCCATGACTCTCCCAATGTCTTTGAAGTTCATGTTGTACTCTCTCCCATTGACCTTGAACTTTATTTTGCCCCACCCTTGCCTCACGTGCAGAGTGTTACCTTGAAGAAACAAATGGAGCCAAAGGAGGAGTTGAGTTGAGTTTGAGTCTTGTGCAAGAATAGGGCAAGTCTTCCAAAGATTGTCTGATAGGCTTCAGGAGTGTTATAGAAGGGCTTCTGAGGAGTCTAGGATACTATGAAGCTGGTGCAAAGACAGGGTTAAGTCCATGAAGGACTTAGACACCATTTGGAGATCGTTGGGTGATGGTGCGAAAATAGGACGAGGTACGGACAGGTGGTCCGTACCATCGACTGTACTTGTTCTGGATCAACCCGACGTGAAGAAGGGCAAAGATAGGGCGCCGGTTCAGCAAGAAGAGAGGCGACCTGAGCTGTAGCAGCTTGTGGACGTTTGTGGATAAGGCCAGGCTGTCATGAGCTGAAGTGAGCTGTAAAGTTAAATGAGCATGGACCATGTATCTGGTCTTATACATGGGAAAGTTCATAGGAGCCTATAAGCAGCCAATCAGAAGCCAGCCCTTGCCTTGACCAAATTTGAATTAACCAATCAGACACCATCATCTATCATCCAATCACAAGACATCACACAGATTGCAAACTCACCCTCCATCCTAGCCATCCATTCATCTCAAGTTATTTCTATCCATTAGATTAAGGGTTTATGTAATTGCAAAGTGTAAAGCCTATATAAAGGCTATGTAGTGGCGATTTGTAACCCTAAAAGGGAGTAGGGGGGATTTCCCCTCTCCACTTCATGAATGATAAGCTTGTTCTTGAATCTAAAACCCTAATCTCTAATCTCTTATTCTCCTAATCTCTCAGTCTCTTAATCTTTGTTCCTAAGTCTCTTATTCTCTCATAAACACTCTCATTAATCTCTCTTTCTAAATCACCTAGAGCAAGCTCTTATCTTTCTCCATTGGACTTTATACACACCCACATACAACCAGAGAAGAGAACTCTACAAATCTCATACGGTGCGTCATGGTAAGTGACCTCAAGGGAAGACAAGAACAGACAGGAGACATCCCGGTAGTCCTCAAAACCAAGCCATTGAGGCTTTCCCATCCGGTTCAGTCCCTTGTGAAAAAGAAGGCTGAAGCTTGGCGATTTCCCTTGGTTCCTCATCCTGTTCTCTACCTGCTCAGATGGAGATTATCCTTGGAGTCAAAGGTGTATGGAGAGGCCTAACTAACCTGACTCCAAAGCTCCCTGTCCAAGAGAAGTTTCACATCCGGCTACAATAGTATGGTGTCAAGAGTTTGGCGCCTAGATGTTCTGAAGAAAGGAGGGGTCTTTTGAGTTGATGGTACAAGATGGTGGCCATGAACTGAAGGAGAAGGAGGTGGGTGATGATCCAGACTCTCAGATCCAACAAAAGTCATGGCCGGTTTCACAAAATGCAAAAGGAATCAAC
>NW_013618046.1:8265-8869 GCF_000695525.1 Brassica oleracea var. oleracea
ACCTCAGTGCAATGGTGGTTAAGTGGGGCTGTAAACATCAAGTCTGAAGAAGATGGAGGTGTTCCCACAAGAGTGATCATGGAGCTTAGTATGCGCTCACCTTCAAACTTGGATCTTCCCTATACTCGGTCTCAAGCTTGAAGGGGAGTGTTGGTGAGCTTGCATGATAAGAGAAGGAGCTGATAAGCTCAGCAAGTGAGGGGTTCAAGTGGTGTGTGAAGACCAGCCACTCCTCACCAAAGCAAAAGGAGCTAGGCATGTCTTACCTGATGGAGATGGCAAGAAGCCACGAGAAAAGGGAAGACTCAGGCCAGTCAGTCACTCCTCACCAACGAAAAAGGGAAGTTTCCCTTAACTCAATTCAATTCATCATTGTCAATATATCTAGTAATCTATCAGGAATAATAGTTTTACTAAAGAAGAGTTGTTAAGCATCATTTGAATCCGTTAGGAATACTAGTTTTACTAGACGGCAACATATCTAGTAATATATAAGGAATAATAGTCTTACTAAGACAGTCAATAAGCATGAATTGATTGAATTATGTTCTTTGGTTGTTGATATCTTGCATATTTACATTGTTTTATCCATTCACCCATGTGC
>NW_013618047.1:0-858 GCF_000695525.1 Brassica oleracea var. oleracea
ATATGACAACTTCTTTGTCATTCTAATCAAACCAAGATGAATCGCGAAGTGAGAAGCTGTATTTGGATCCATAGAACAGTGGAGAATCACCAGGAAGTTTAATAAATCTTATAGGAGTTAGGATGAAGAAGTTATCCCACTTTCAAATCTGGTGATCCCAGTTTTCCTGTTTGGGAATATGACAACTTCTTTGTCATTCTAATCAAACCAAGATGAATCGCGAAGTGAGAAGCTGTATTTGGATCCATAGAGTAGTGGAGAATCACCAGGAAATTGAATAACTCTCACAGGAGTTAGGATGGAGAAGTTATACCACTTTCAAATCGGGTGATCCCAGTTTTCCTGTTTGGGAATATGACAACTTCTTTGTCATTCTAATCAAACCAGGTTGAATCGCGATCTGAGAAGCTGTATTTGGATACATAAAGTAGTGGAAAATTACAAGGAAGTTGAATAAATCTCATAGGAGTTAGGATGAAGAAGTTATCCCATTTTCAAATCAGGTGATCCCAGTTTTCCTGTTTGGGAATATGACAACTTCTTTGTCATTCTAATGAAACCAGGATGAATCGCGAAGTGAGAAGCTGTATTTGGATACATAAAGTTGCGGAGAATCACCAGGAAGTTGAATAAGTCTCATCATAGGATTTAGGATGAAGAAGTTATCCCATTTTCAAATCAGGTGATCCCAGTTTTCCTGTTTGGGAAATGATAACTTCTTCGTCATTCTAATCAAACCAGGGTGAATCGTGATGTGAGAAGTTGTATTTGGATACATAAAGTAGTGTAGAATCACCAGGAAGTTGAATAAATCTCATAGGAGTTAGGATGAAGAAGCTATCCCACTTTCAAAACAGG
>NW_013618047.1:932-4371 GCF_000695525.1 Brassica oleracea var. oleracea
ATAGGAGTTAGGATGAAGAAGCTATCCCTCTTTCAAATCAGGTGATCTCAGTTTTCCTGTTTGGGAATATGACAACTTCTTTGTCATTCTAATCAAAACCAGGATGAATCGTGATCTGAGAAGCTGTATTTGGATACATAAAGTTGTGGAGAATCACCAGGAAGTTGAATAAGTTTCATAGGATTTAGGATGAAGAAGTTATCCCATTTTCAAATCAGGTGATCCCATTTTTCCTGTTTGGGAATATGATAACTTCTTTGTCATTCTAATCAAACCATGGTGAATCGCGATGTAAAAAGTTGTATTTGGATACATAAAGTAGTGTAGAATCACCAGGAAGTTGAATAAATCTCATAGGAGTTAGGATGAAGAAGTTATCTCACTTTCAAATCAGGTGATCCTAGTTTTTCTGTTTGGGAATATGACTACTTCTTTGTCATTCTTATCAAACCAGGATGAATCGTGATGTCAAATGTTGTGTTTGGATACATAAAGCAGTGGAGAATCACCAGGAAGTTGAATAAATCTCATAGGAGTTAGGATGAAGAAGTTATCCCACTTTCAAATCAGGTGATCCCAGTTTTCCTGTTTGGGAATATGACAACTTTCATATTTCGGAATATGACAACTTCTTTGTCATTCTAATCAAACCAAGATGAATCGCGATGAGAGAAGCTGTATTTGGATCCATAGAGTAGTGGAGAATCACCAGGAAATTGAATAAATCTCATAGGAGTTAGGATGAAGAAGTTATCCTACTTTCAAATCAGGTGATCCCAGTTTTCCTGTTTGGGAATATGACAACTTCTTTGTCATTCTAATCAAACCAGGATGAATCGAGATGTGAGAAGCTGTATTTTGATACATAAAGTAGTGGAGAAAATCCAGGAAGTTGAATAAATTTCACAGGAATTAGGATAAAGAAGTTATTCCACTTTCAAATCTGGTGATCCTAGTTTTTCTGTTTGGGAATATGACAACTTCTTCGTCAATCTAGTCAAACCAGGATGAATCAAGATGTGAGAAGCTGTATTTTGATACATAAAGTAGTGGAGAAAATCCAGGAAGTTGAATAAATTTCACAGGAATTAGGATAAAGAAGTTATTCCACTTTCAAATCAGGTGATCCCAGTTTTCTTGTTTGGGAATATGACAACTTCTTCGTCAATCTAGTCAAACCAGGATGAATCAAGATGTGAGAAGCTGTATTTTGATACATAAAGTAGTGGAAAATATTCAGGAAGTTGAATAAATCTCACAGGAGTTAGGATGAAGAAGTTATTCCACTTTCAAATCAGGTGATCCCAGTTTTCTTGTTTGGGAATATGACAACTTCTTCGTCAATCTAGTCAAACCAGGATGAATCAAGATGTGAGAAGCTGTATTTGGATATATAAAGTAGTGGAGAATCACTAGGAAGTTGAATAAACCTCGTAGGAGTGAGGATGAGGAAGTTATCCCACTTTAAATCAGGTGATACCAGTTTTCTTGTTTGGTAATATGACAACTTCTTCGTCATTCAAATCAAACCAGGATAAATCGAGATGTGAGAAGCTGTATTTTGATACATAAAGTAGTGGAGAAAATCCAGGAAGTTGAATAAATCTCATAGGAGTTATGATGAAGAAGTTATCTCACTTTCAAATCAGGTGATCCCACTTTTTTGTTTAGGAATATGACAACTTCTTTGTCATTCTAATAAAACCAAGATGAATCGAGATGTGAGAAGACGTATTTTGATACATAAAGTAGTGGAGAATATCCAGGAAGTTGAATAAATCTCATAGGAGTTAGGATGAAGAAGTTATCACACTTTCACATCAGGTGATTCCAGTTTTCCTGTTTGGGAATATGACCACTTCTTTGTCATTCTAATCAAACCAGGATGAATCACGATCTGAAATGCTGTCTTTGGATACATAAAATAGTGGAGAATCACCATGAAGTTGAATAAATTTCATAGTAGTTAGGATGAAGAAGTTATCACACTTTCACATCAGGTGATTCCAGTTTTCCTGTTTGGGAATATGACCACTTCTTTGTCATTCTAATCAAACCAGGATGAATCAGGATGTGAAATACTGTCTTGGGATACATAAAGCAGTGGGGAATAAACAGGAAGTTGAATAAATCTCATAGGAGTTAGGATGAAGAAGTTATCACACTTTCACATCGTTATCCCACTTTCAAATCAGCTGATCCCAGTTTTCATATTTTGTCATTCTAATCAAACCAGGATGAATCAGGATGTGAAATACTGTCTTGGGATACATAAAGCAGTGGGGAATAAACAGGAAGTTGAATAAATCTCATAGGAGTTAGGATGAAGAAGTTATCCCACTTTCAAATCAGCTGATCCCAGTTTTCATATTTCGGAATATGACAACTTCTTTGTCATTCTAATCAAACCAAGATGAATCGCGATGTGAGAAGCCGGATTTGGATCCATAAAGTAGTGGAGAATCACTAGGAAGTTGAATAAATCTCATAGGTGTTAGGATGAATAAGTTATCCCACTTTCAAATCATGTGGTACCAGTTTTCCTGTTTGGGAATATGACAACTTCTTTGTCATTCTAAACAAAACAGGATGAATCGCGATCTGAGAAGCTGTATTTTGATACATAATGTAGTGGAGAATAGCCGGGGAGTTGAATAAATCTCATAGGAATTAGGATGAAGAAGTTATCCCACTTTTAAATCAGGTAATCCCATTTTTCCTAATTAGGAATATGACAACTTCTTCGTCATTCTAATCAAATCAGGATGAATCGCGATCTGTGAATCTGTATTTTGATACATACTGTATTGGAGAATAGCCAGGAAGTTGAATAAATCTCATAGGAATTTGGATAAAGAAGTTATCCCACTTTTAAATCAGGCGATCCCATTTTTCCTAATTGGGAATATGATAACTTCTTCGTCATTCTAATCAAACCAGGATGAATCGTGATGTGAAATGATGTCTTTGGATACATAAAATAGTGGAGAATCACCATGATGTTGAATAAATCTAATAGGAGTTTGGATGAAGAAGTTATCTCACTTTCAAATCAGGTGATCCTAGTTTTCCTGTTTGGGAATATGACAACTTCTTTGTCATTCTAAACAAAACAGGATGAATCGCGATCTGAGAAGCTGTATTTTGATACATAATGTAGTGGAGAATAGCCGGGGAGTTGAATAAATCTCATAGGAATTAGGATGAAGAAGTTATCCCACTTTTAAATCAGGTAATCCCATTTTTCCTAATTAGGAATATGACAACTTCTTCGTCATTCTAATCAAATCAGGATGAATCGCGATCTGTGAATCTGTATTTTGATACATACTGTATTGGAGAATAGCCAGGAAGTTGAATAAATCTCATAGGAATTTGGATAAAGAAGTTATCCCACTTTTAAATCAGGCGATCCCATTTTTCCTAATTGGGAATATGA
>NW_013618047.1:8727-8835 GCF_000695525.1 Brassica oleracea var. oleracea
AGGAATAGGACAACTTCTTTGTCATTCTAACCAAACCAGGATGAATCGCGATGTGAGATGTTGTATTTGGATCCATAAAATAGTGGAGAATCACCATGAAGTTGGATA
>NW_013618048.1:0-3471 GCF_000695525.1 Brassica oleracea var. oleracea
TTTTTTTTTTTTTTTTTTTTGTCAACCCATTTTCTTATTAACAAAACCAAGGTTAGCTTAATCAGTGGATTTTATTATTGACGACGATGATGATAAATTAAATTAGGTTTTTTCTGACTTCTTTAAAACCCCCTCTTACAAACAGAAGCTCCCTTTTTCAGTAGAGGTCCGATTCCCAATCCCTCAGAAAAGAAAAAGGCAAAGCATAGAGAAGAGATTGATAGAGAGATAAAGAGAGAGAGAGAAACTCCATGTTCGAGCATACTCTATTGTCTCTTCTTCTTCTCCCATCGCTTCTATCTCTTCTCCTCTTCTTGATCCTCTTGAAGAGAAGAAGTCGACACAGATTCAATCTCCCTCCGGGAAAATCCGGTTGGCCATTTATAGGAGAGACCATCGGTTATCTCAAACCGTACACCGCTACAACTCTCGGTGACTTCATGCAACAACATATCTCCAAGTAAACAATAAATCTCTTATTTACCTAAAAAACAATAAATCTCTAAAAACTCAAGGGCATCCTCTTTTTAAAAAAAAAAAAAAAAAAAAAAAACTTGACTAATTTTGATGATTTTTTTATTATAGGTATGGGAAGATATACAGATCGAATTTGTTTGGAGAACCAACGAT
Source organism: Brassica oleracea var. oleracea (assembly GCF_000695525.1). Taxonomy (NCBI): domain Eukaryota; kingdom Viridiplantae; phylum Streptophyta; class Magnoliopsida; order Brassicales; family Brassicaceae; genus Brassica; species Brassica oleracea. The sequence continues at coordinate 631 of NW_013618048.1, forward strand.
TGTATCAGCTGATGCAGGGCTCAACAGATTCATATTACAAAACGAAGGAAGACTATTTGAATGTAGTTATCCTCGAAGTATCGGTGGGATTCTTGGGAAATGGTCGATGCTTGTTCTTGTTGGAGACATGCATAGAGATATGAGAAGTATATCGCTCAACTTTCTAAGTCACGCTCGTCTCAAAACGATTCTTCTTAAAGACGTTGAGAGGCACACTTTGTTCGTTCTTGATTCTTGGCAACAACAGTCTGTTTTCTCTGCTCAAGATGAAGCCAAAAAGGTTTTCTTCTTCTTTTGCTTGAATTGAGTCTTTGTTTTTTGAAACTTTTTATTTAATTTTTGTAGTTTTATGGTTTTTAATTTGAGCAGTTTACGTTTAATCTAATGGCGAAGCATATAATGAGTATGGATCCTGGAGAAGAAGAGACAGAGCAGTTAAAGAAGGAGTATGTGACTTTCATGAAAGGTGTTGTCTCTGCTCCTCTCAATCTCCCAGGAACTGCTTATCGTAAAGCTCTTCAGGTACACTAAATTAATTCCATAAGATTATGGAAATTACGAACATTTTTTCCTGTAAAGGCACAGCCTCTCATCATGGGTAATGTTTCTTTTTCTTTTTACTTTTTTATTAGATATTTGTATATATTTTCAAATAAAAATAATTATGCAGTCACGAGCGACAATACTGAAGTTTATTGAGAGGAAAATGGAAGAGAGAAAATCAGAGATTAAAGAAGAAGATGAAGCAGAGGATGAAGCAGAGATTAGTCGGAGTGACCATCATTATGAGAGAAAACATAGAACAGATGATGATCTTTTGGGATGGGTTTTAAAACATTCGAATCTATCAACGGAGCAGATTCTCGATCTTATTCTCAGTTTATTATTTGCTGGACATGAGACTTCCTCCGTCGCCATTGCTTTAGCTATCTACTTCTTGCAAGCTTGTCCTAAAGCCGTTCAAGAACTTAGGGTAATAATACTAAGACGTACTATAAGTTTATTTAATTGTTGCTTATGTTCTTTTGGTTATTATTTGTTTATGTTTATTTGATTTCTACTTTTTGAAGGAAGAGCATCTTGAGATCGCGATGGCCAAGAAGGAGCTTGGAGAGTCAGAATTGAATTGGGATGATTACAAGAAAATGGACTTTACTCAGTGTGTATGTCATTTCTATTTTTTATCATTCTTAGTTTGTTTATCATGGAAATTAATTATTATTTGTATTTTTTTGTAGGTAATAAATGAAACTCTTCGACTAGGAAATGTAGTAAGGTTTCTGCATCGTAAAGCACTCAAAGACGTTCGGTATAAAGGTAACACTTTACATACAAAATCCGAAATATCCAAATCTTATTGGTTGTAAAATATAAAATAATTTTTATTTTAATGTTGGAAAAATAGGATACGATATCCCGAGTGGGTGGAAAGTGTTACCAGTGATCTCAGCCGTACATTTGGATAATTCTCGTTACGACGAGCCTAATCTCTTTAATCCTTGGAGATGGCAACAGGTAATTATTATTCGATAACTAATTGTTTGGAGCATCATTAGTGATAAATTTCTTAAGGTGAGTCAAGACATTATTTTATTAGTATACTAAAGTAGTTTAGTTATGTAACAAAAATAATTATCTTAAAAAGCAGCACTATCATTTTTTTTTCAAAACACGTAACACATAGTTTCTTAAAGTGCTTTTGAAAGTTTCTTCAGCAACAATCGATTCTTGTTTTTTCTATTTTCTCTTTCATACCTTTTCTTTGTTTATTATTATTTTAGTGCAAGAGACTAGGGTTGATATTACCATTGCTCATTCTCTTAATAAGTATATAGTTTTCATCGATGCATGAATTGATACGTCATGGGTGCATTTGACTAACCTATCTATAGATACCATACGAGAACCATTAATCAGGCAATTTATTAATTATCTCTCAAAGTTAGATCTTAACACGTCATGTATGATGTAAATCACATGAAGCATACTCCATATTCATATTAACCGTAGTTTTGGATCTGTGCACACAGATTAAAAAAACAATTAATTTTGTACATTTTCTATATAAAAACACAATTACTAATACACCTAACCATATTTTAACCAATAGAAAAATAAATTATTAGATAAAACTAATAAATTTTGTATCGAAAATCAAAAATGACACTTATTTGTAACAAGTTTTTTTGTACAACGGCACTTATTCAGAAACGGAGCGAGTGTAAATCAAACAATCCTGTGAAAATTAAAGTAAGAGAGAAGAGACGTGGTGGTGTACGTGAAGACAATTAATTAGTAGGATGGTATGTCTTTAATGACGTGGGAACTGCATTAATCTCATATAAGTATGGGTCCCACAGTGAGGTGTTAATCGTGACCGTTGATTTAGAGTTGAGTTTTGGTATATTAGATTTGACGGACGATGGTACTAGAGCTGGAAATTTTAATCATTGCCCGTGGGCCCCGCCGCGGGGCGGGTGCGGGTCGAACCATTTGAAATTTTTAAATCGCGGGTGTGGGTGCAGGTCGAGATTATTTTGAGCGGGGCGGGTGCGGGTCAGCCGAATTTGAATCGCGGGTACCCGCCAACCTGCAAATTAAAAAAAAAAACATTTTTGAAAAAAAAATATTTTTTTGTAAAATATATAAAAGACAATAAATATTTGTATAATTTTAATTATAAATATATTTTTTAATAGTATTTTTTAAAAGTAACTATTATATAAATAAAAAATAATTATTTTTAATTAAAATAATTATTATATAATTAGAAAATAATCATTTTTAATTAAAATAACTATTTTTAATATAATTAATATTACCCGCGGGTTTGGCGGGTTA
>NW_013618048.1:3514-8832 GCF_000695525.1 Brassica oleracea var. oleracea
TAGATGGTACCACGGCATTGACGGATCTCACACGCCCGATGACTTGTACGTGTGTTAGATTCTGCCACATTGACGGGTCCCACTTTTCTATTAATTAATTATCAAATCGACGAATTAGAAAATAATACGTTTGTGGAAAATACTTTTTAAAATAAATATTAATAATAATGGGAGTCATGATATTAAGAGTGAGTGGGGAAGGTAAGATGATTAATGACCCACGTGGGGTGGTGCCAACAAGCACGTGTTCTTCTTCACTTTTTTTTGTGCTACTTGTTTCATCAAAACTGTTTGTTGTATTTACGTAGCAGCAAAACAACGGAGCGTGCGGGTCGTCTTCGTCAGGATCTGGTAGTTTTTCAACGTGGGGGAACAACTTCATGCCGTTTGGAGGAGGGCCAAGGCTGTGTGCTGGTTCGGAGTTAGCGAAGCTAGAAATGGCAGTGTTTATTCATCATCTTGTTCTTAATTTTAATTGGGAATTAGCAGAAGATGATCAACCATTTACTTTTCCTTTCGTTGATTTTCCTAACGGTTTGCCTATTAGGGTTTCTCGTATTTTGTAAAAAAATATTAAATATTTCATTTTATTATCTTCTTTTTATATATTTTAAATCATTTTTTTGCCCGATGGAAAATCTTTTTGGAAAAATAATATAAGTTGGGTTGGATATTTGGACAATATATTTTGTCTATTAGTGGAAGTATATTAGGCATTCTATTGTATAGTTTGGAACGTTGGATGTTGTTGATTATTGGTATTTCACAGCCGGGGTGGTGGGCTAGTGGTCTTGAGGTAGTTACCACAACCGATACGGACCCGAGTTCGATACCCTCTGTGGCCACGGAATGCTTTACGCCCTCCCCAAGTTTAAAGTTAACGCGGCGTTGGTGCCGGGTCTTTGGGTAATGGGTATTAGTGCCGGCTGGTTCCGGACCAGGGGGATTAGATGGTTGGCAATCGGAAACCACGTGCGGATTACGGGCCTTTGGGCAAACGGAAACCACGTGAGGATTACGGATCGCCTTTGAACCTCCTGTTAAAAAACAAAAAAAAGTATTTCACAAAAACCGACCACATCTCAGACTCCGACTACTTTTGTTGATGTATGTGATTTTAAAAATAGTTTTTGGTTATTATTTTTCTAAAATCTATTTTTTACCAATCAAAATATTTTTTGAAATAGATTCGTACAATATAGGAAAACCAATTTTCTAAAAAAAATAAATATTTGTAATAAAAAAAATAAAAATACATGCATTTTTCTTGATTGGTAATTGTCGTTGGATTTTTTCTTTTAAAAAGAGATCTATACATTCATGCATTACTATGGGCATGTCTGGTTTTCCGCTACAGACCACAAAAGCTGTTGTTGGCGTTTTGCATTAATCATTCGAACCGCTTCAAACCGCTCTGAACTTTTTAAATTCAAAAGCTAGTTTCATCTAGCGTTTGCAGTTGATGGAGGATAACATTTTTTTTCCTTAAAAATATTAATAAAATAATAATAATAATAATATAAAAATTAAATTGAAATAATAGAAATAATAGAAGTACTAAAATATATCAATTATATTTTAATTTATATTATAATTTTTAAAAAGAAAAATGTTTTCAAATTTTTTACAAAATTTAAAAATATAATTTTATAAATTTAATTTTTATATTTATTATAATATTATGATGTTTAATATTTATAATTATATAAAATGTAAATATTGTTAATTTATTATTTAACCGGTATTGTATTTGGTGGTTAATCAATCATAAGTATCCCGCAAACGCACTAATTTCTAATCGTAGTACGAGTCTTTCAAATCTCTTAAAACCGCTTAAACCCGCAACTACCGGCATTCACAAACTCTTGCATCCGCAAATTCTCGCAACCGCAACCGCTGCGATAACCAGTAATGTCCTATGTATAATAAAGATAATTTGTTAAACATAAGAATATAAAAATAATTTATATTAAGATCATTTTTAAACTTGTCAATAAAATTAAATAATTGATACATTTGTTTTATGTGAAATTTTCATATTTATTAATAATTTATTGGTATTATTTGTAAAATTTATAGTTTATTATTTTAGTAATTTAAATATGAATTTTAAAATAGCTTAAAAGTTAATATTCTAAAAATAATAGTTTTTTTTCTAATAAAGCGTAAATCGAATTTAGAATAGCCAAAAAATACAGAAAAAGCTAACACTTGAATTCAAGAAAAAAAAATCAAAAATCACCATTCATGTTTTTTTTGAACAATTACCATTCATCTTTTTCAAAAAATAAAATCTACTACAAAATTAAAATTAAAATTTTAAAAAGAAATCTAAAAACTAAAAACTAAAAAACATGAAAACAATGAGAAACCTAAATCATACTTTAAATGGCTTTTATATATCTCAATCTTGGTAAGACTATTAATACCCACTCTGTTTCCAAATAAAATATGTTTTAGGTGAAAGTAAAACACTAAGAAAGTTACTTTTAGCTAAAAAGTAACATTAAAAAAATAAAATAAAATTAACCAAATTATAAAGTACACTATAAAATATAATTGGTTGCACATTTTTTAATAAAATTAAATGCTACATAGAAATTTTAAACATCTTATATTTTGAAACATAAAAAATCATCTTAGACATTTTATAATTTAAAAGAGAGGGTGTATTATTTTTAACAAAAATATAAAAATAGTATAGATATACTATAAATAAACATATATATATATATACAGTGTCACTTATAAACAAATTATATAATATTATAATAATTTTATATGATAATTTTATTTATAAAATAATTTTCTTTTGCTAATCACTTATAATAGTTATACCAATAAAAACATATAACTTCAATAATATACTATTTGTTTTTAGTATTAGTGCTTTATTATCAAATTTACCAAAAAAAACTTAAATCAGTGAAAGCCTATGTCTTTAACATTTTTTACTCATGATAACAGAATAGAACATGTTAGGCCCTCGATACAAGCCTAATCATCAAAGGAAGCTCAGCCCATTACCACCTCAACTTCTCCTCAGTCTCTGCATAAAGCAGTCAACGTGCAACAATTCAAAGCAACACAAAGAAGTGAGCCTAGTACTGACATGAAAGATCGCCTGATTAGTGTATCTTACAAATTTTGATGCCTCAATATCTGTGTCGTCATGTGCTGATGTCTACCAAAAGGATAAGATCCAAGATTAGTATAAATAAAACAATGACGTTATATTTTGTTCTAAAGTTGAAAAGCACAATAAAAGCTAAAATTTCTGTCTTGGTATTCTGTTGTCTCCCTCAATCTTTATGGTATCAGAACCATGGATTCTGATACACCTTCAGCTCCATCTCTGAGTATATTTCAGCGTGTTATACACAAATTTTTTCTTGACTAACAAATTCTTATGGAAGACGCAATTCCAGTCCTTCTTCTCAAGTCAGTCTTGGATTTTTAATCGTGCTTCTGCTCGACCATCACCAACAATCACTGTATGACATGGTGATGAGGTTTCAGAGCACGCAAACTCGGAGTTTCTCAAATGGGTGAGGAAGGATCAACTGGTCATGGTGTGGTTGTTCAGTTATCTCGCAAAAGAATCTTTGCGCTCTATTTAGGTCCTTCACTCTGCTCATGAGGTCTGGTCCAGTCTTGGAAATAAGTACAATCGTATTTCAGCCACAAGAAAACTAGATCTGCAGAGAAAACTTCAACGCTTGTCCAAAATCAAAAGTTTATGGCTGAATACTTTAGTGATGTCAAGAGTATAGTGATCAGTTAGACTCGATAGATAGTCCAATTATAGAACAATAAATGATATATGGCGTTCTTAGTGGTCTAGGAAAAGAGTATGAGTCGATCTTTACTGTGGTAGAACATTCTACCTAAGTTGAACTTTGAAGATGCAGTCTTTAAGCTCATCAACTTTGATGAAAAATTTCAAGTCTATAACCAAACTGGTGATATTAACCAAAAGCAGGGGTAACTACAGTAACATGGGTGGTTGGTTATAGAGGTTGCAGCTCTAACTCTTATTCCACTCAAGGGTGTGGCTTTCAGTAGTAGTTTTCCAATAGCTCCAGTTCTGGATCATCCTCAACCAAACCAACCTGTCAGATTTGTGGACGATACGGTTCCTTTGCAGCTCGCTGTTACAACCGCTTTGATCATGGTTATCAATCTCTTGATAACATTCATACTGCTATCACAACAATGAAGTACCAGACCAAGATCAGCTTACTGGATAGGAGTGGTACCCAAATTCAGAAGCATCTGCACTCATCTCCAACAATGCTTCACAATTGCATTCCTCTGAGCCTTATATTGGGAATGATCAAGCCATCGTTGGGAATGGGGACTTCCTACCTATCATGCATGTTGGGTCTATTGCCTTGAATACACCTCAAAGGTACTCTCCCTCTTACAAATTTATTGGTCTGTCTTGCTATCATTAAATCAGTTTTATCGGTTTCATAATTAACTTCAGAATTTCCTTGTGAGCTTATCTCTGATGTTGAATCTGTGTGTGTAAAGGAAAAGGTGAAAATCAGTTAATAGAACACGAAAAAGACATAAGGATTTGTATGTCTGGGGGAGTTGATATACCATGGATTTGACCCATTTTCATCCATGGTATATAAGTATTTTACTTTCTATATATTATATATTCTATCCTATGAGGTATGTTTCCAGGTTCAGGAGTATCTTAGAGTAAAGTGATGATTATGGAGCATTTAGAAGCTTAAAAAATATTTCATCCGAGCTGACCATTAGAGGTCGATACGAAGAAGAAGCAATCGTTCGACGCACATCCAGTGTCGTCGATCGATACAGAAGAGAAGCCTCGACGATTGAAGATTATGATCGATCGATGTACATCATGTACCATCGATCGATGTCGAGACGCGAGATGCGCGACTTGGTTCCAGCCGACTTTAAACCCAAGGCTTCACCAAATTACAAGATTACCCCTGACGAGTTTTTAACCTAATAGTTATATACATGCCTAAGTGTTAGGAGGCAAGGGAGCTTTTGGCCACCGTTGTATTCCTATTTTCAGCAGAGAGTTTTAGGAGAGAAAATCATAGAGAGATTTGTGATTGGAACTCCATTGATTCATCCATTCTATTCTATGCAGTTTTTTTATCTATATTTTGTGTCATGAATTGCTTAGCTATGTCTGAGTAGTTCACTTGTTAGATTCAGGGTTCAAATAGGTTAGAGGGATTAGCCCCAACTATAGATTTGCTAAGTTGTGATATTCATTGATTGATTGTTCATTAATGCTTGTTTTAGCCTTGCTAACTAGAACATGA
>NW_013618049.1:0-8794 GCF_000695525.1 Brassica oleracea var. oleracea
GCAACCAGAAGCCGTACCTACTACTTCTCAGCCTCTCCCAGCTCCGAAAAGGGCCAGTACAAGACCACACAAACCAGTTCAAAAATTGAATCTCAATACGCAAGTGGACACTCCTCCGACAACAATTCCTCGCTCTGTCGCAGAAGCTCTCAAATCACCATACTGGCGTAAAGCCATGAGTGAAGAGATGGAATCTCAACTTAAAGAACGAACATGGGATCTTACTGATGCTACTAATGTTGTTAATGTTGTTGGTTGCAGATGGGTCTTCACAATAAAAAGAAAACCAGATGGTTCCATCGACAGATACAAGGCTCGCTTGGTTGCCAAGGGCTTTACACAACGATCGGGCATCGATTATCATGACACCTTCAGTCCAGTTGTTAAACCTGCAATGATCAGGATCGTTCTCAGTACAACAACAACCCGAAACTGGCCATTACGCCAACTTGATGTTAACGCAGCTTTCCTTCAAGGCCATCTTGAAGAAGAAGTCTTCATGGCGCAGCCACCAGGGTTTGTTGATGAAGATAACCCCAACGCGGTGTGTAAGCTTCGTAAAGCAATTTATGGACTCAAACAAGCCCCTAAGGCATGGTATAACGAGCTCTGCACCTTCCTGCTTTAGTCCGGGTTCATCAATTCTCTTGCTGATGCGTCTCTTTTTGTCTACAACACCAATGGTGTGTACCTCTATATGTTGGTATACGTAGACGACATAATCATAACAGGAAGTAGTCCTCAACACATCGATCGGTTTATCAACCCCCTCTCTCAACGTTTTTCTATTAAAGATTTGGGTCCTTTATCTTACTTTCTTGGGATAGAAGTTCAAAGATCTTCTAATGGTTTACATTTGTCTCAACACAGGTACATCACTGATCTACTACAGCGAATGCAAATGTCAACCACCAACTCTGTCTCCACTCCGATGTGTCCGAACACTACTCTTTCACTTACCTCTGGCTCAGTCATGGACGATCCTACCAGATATCGAATGGCGGTAGGAAGCTTGCAATATCTATCGCTCACCAGACCGGACATCGCTTTTGCAGTCAACAAACTATCCCAGTATATGCATCAGCCAACTACAGAACATTGGACAGCCGTAAAAAGGGTCCTCAGATATCTTTCTGGAACCAGATCACACGGGATCACCTTCTCTAGCAGACACAACCCGACATTACATGCTTTCACTGACGCTGATTGGGCTGGAAACAGGGATGACTATACATCGACAGGAGCTTACGTTGTCTATCTTGGAAGTCATCCAGTTGCGTGGTCATCGAAGAAGCAAACAGGCGTGGCGCGATCATCAACCGAGGCTGAGTATCGATCAGTTGCCTCCACCGCAGCCGAACTTTGTTGGATCACATCTCTACTGCATGAGCTTGGCATTCCTGTGTCACAGACGCCTGCCATTTATTGTGATAACATGGGAGCTATGTACTTAGCCGCCAACCCAGTGTTTCACTCCCGTATTGTAAAACTTGAAATAATTTACAGGTAAAACCAGGTCACAAAACATCGTTAAGAGTTTTGGGATTATTCAATCGCTATTGTATAGCTTGCTTTGATTAGATAATGATCCGGAGGTTATCATTGGGTTTAACTAAAATTTAATCTGCGAAGATATCAATACCTTCGAAATAAAAGTTTATAATATTGCACCAGAAAAAAAGGGTTTACAATTTATAGCTTATTTGCAGCTAATCTGTTTCATGTTTTGATAGTTAAGAATATATTTCAACAGCCATTTTTTTCTATGTGATTTTTTTATGATATTACAAACAATGAAAAATATAAAAATTGATTTTACATCCAATAATTCTACATACATATAAAATGTCTTTAACATCATATTAGAAATATCATCAAACTTGAATCACATATAATAGTTCAGAATATTGAGCATTTTTTCTTTAGTTTACATCATTTGCATGGTTTAGAATTCAAAATCTGGACTTCTTAATATAAAAACATTAATAAACTTTTAATCAAAATTTTAAATTTAAAGGGTTTCCATATTTTCCCGGTGTAGTTATTTAACATAAATTTCGATGTCGAATTATTTTGAAATTTTTAGTTCGTGGGATGTCGATAAGAATTAAGACATATGGAGACTAAAAACTTCTAGGTAGCCATGAAAAACCAATAGCTGAAATATACAACCATATTTCATTTTGCCTTGTTAAATTTAGGCTTGGAATTATTAGTTCAAAACTAAATTATAGTAATGGATTTAAAACAAATAGCTGAAATATTCAACTATATTTCATTTTCCCTTGTTAAATTTATTCTTCGAATTATTAGTTTAAAGCTAAATTTTAGTAATTTCAGTAAAAAAAAACTAAATTTTAGTAATACATTTAATAATATTTGTACGTGAGTGTCTTCAAAGGTTTATTCTATTTTCTACTCTAAAATAAAGTAACTCTATAATAGAGTTTGAGTTTACTTTAAGGGTACTCTATTTTAGAGTAGAAAATGAGTAATGAACAAAAAAAATAAGTTACTCTATATTTGGAATAAACTTATTTTTTATTCTATTATAGAGTGAGAAATAGAATACTATTAAAACATTTTTATTCTAAACTCTTGGTGGTCCATCTTGAGGGGGTGTATTAGCATATAGAAAGTATATATTACTAGCCGTTAGTATCTCGTTGATTACTCTGTCATAACTCTCGTATATATCTCTTTCCAATCTTGTATATTCTCTGTACATATAAACAGAGCCCCTATACTCAATAGAATTATTCAGTTCTCCATAAGTCAATAGTTACAATAGTATTTTTTAGTTTAAAGACTTTAATTTTTTTTTTTTTTTTAAATTTGAAATCATATCCCCAAAACCCCACTACTCAACTCTAAATCCTTAACTCTAAACCTTAAATCCTAAACTCTAAATCCCACCCCTTAACTTTAAACCCTAATGTCTAGATTAATTAATCCTAGGAGTATAAGTGTATATTTACTTCTTTTGATAAAACATTTAAGTCTAATTTAGTCATTTTTATTTTTAAAGTCTATATTCGTGATAAAAACTTTTTTATGTCTGTCCTAAAGAATTTCTCTTAATTAAATAACTATTAAAATAAACAATATAATTAAAATATAAATAATTACTGATTATCGTAAAGCTACGCTGCATCAGGTGTGTTATCAGCTATATTCGCTGCCTTCTCTTTCTCCTATATCATCACCGGCTCTCAAAATGTATTCGACAACGTCATCTCAAAACGCGACGTAGCCACCAATAGGAAGCCTAGCTTCGCCTCCGTTTTCGAGTTGATCTTCTTCTCGTCCATCTTTGATACCATAGTCTTCTTGGCTGGCTTGTTTATTACAGGTGAGCATCCACTACAAGAAAACAGCGGTATTCTGACGGACATTCTGACGGAAAATGAAATCATCGCCCTAATGAAGAGGGCGTATACCAACAAGAAGACCGGTTGATGATCTCGCCCTAATGAAGAGGGCGTATGCCAACAAGAAGACCGGCCAGATTGATGACGGTCTTGTGAGGGAAGTGGTCAACGTTGTCCAAACTCAGGTGCAAGACGAAGTGTCTCAGCTTCAAACCGAGGATGACGCTTCGACGGCTTCGACCAACTTGTCTCGGTTTCGAATCAACGAAATCGTTGAATCCGTAAGTTCTTTTTTTAAAAGTTCATAACATTTATTTCTTGATTTAAATTTATAAATTTGACTATTTTCTATTTCAGTCGGTTCCAAAGAAGAAGGGACGTTTGGTCGGTTTGGGTCGTCGCACCCGGTCGGTTCCCCCTTCTTCTGCACCACCGCCCTTNNNNTTTTTTTTTTTTTTTAAAATTCCGAGGAAATGAACCCTCGGAATATACCGAGTGACCCGTTCCTCGGAATATTCCGAGGGACCCGTTCCTCGGAATTTTCCGAGGGACCCGTTCCTCAGAATTTTCCGAGGGCTCCGTTCCTCGGAAATTCCCGATGAAAATTCTGAAGAACATTTCGTCAGAACTTCCGAGGATTGGACCATCGGAAAGTCCATCGAAATATCCCGAGGAAGTTCTCTCTCGGTATATTTCGAGGAGCTTTCCGACGAACTGGTGGTCCTCAGAGTTTCCTCGGAATTCCGTCGGAAATTTCCGAGGGATTTCCGAGGAAAAATGAATTTCAGAAGAGTTATTTCCGAGGATTTGTTTCGTCGGTATGTCGTCGGAATAACGTTATTCCGATGACATACCGACGAATTTTTCTCTCGGTATGCCGCTGTTTTCTTGTAGTGTTTGTTGCATGAAGTTAGTTATTCATAACTAGAAAAAATCGATAAAAACAATTCCAATATAGAACACACAGATTTTGATTCTGAGGGATTTCTGAGGAAAAATGAATTTCCGAGGAGTTATTTCCGAGGACTTGTTTCGTCGGTATGTCGTCGGAATAACGTTATTCCGACGACATAGCGACGATTTTTTCCCTCAGTATGTCGCTGTTTTCTTGTAGTGATCATGTCGTGAAGACAGAAGTACGTGGGTTTTCCCAGGGGAAGAGAGCGTACATTCTGACTATGATGGGTCAAGTCGGTGCGTGGCAGGTCTACTGGGTTGGGTTGGTGGGGCTTGTGTTCGCTGTCTCGAGCATGTTCTCGAATGTGATCAGTGTATGTACGTGGCCCATCGTGTCGCTTCTTGGGGTTCTGTTCTTTGATTGAGGGAATGATGATTTGGATTATTACAGAGGAGCCGCATCAGTGTCTGCCTTCCTCAGCATTGTCTCTTACTTTTATAGGCTTCGCAAAGAGAAGAGGAACAGCTACGAGCCACCAGCTAGTTGACGTTACAATACTTTTTCATCTTGATTTTCTCTTTTATTAGATAAGTTTTTTTTGTAAATTGATATTTTTGATTATTTTCTTCTGTCCACAAATCTCTTGCTTAATTGTTTTTTAACGATCTCTTGCTTGATTGTTTTCTGCATGTTTGTCGAATTGTGTCTAAGTAATGTGTCTTTTCTGTTTTATATCAAAACTCTTAAATGCGTGCGCTTAGGTTTTAACCAATTTATATGACGAAATTGAAAAATAGTGAAAGGTGAAACTGTCTTCTTTATTAAAGAAAAGATAATGAACATCAGATGACGAGGATGGTGTTTAATTTTTTATTCTTTGATTAAGATATGCATTAGCAAATAATTATAGTTTTTTTTTTAATTTTTTACCTTAATTTGTAAAAATATTTCATTTTTATTTGTCATGGCTAGAGATACATATACAGTGTTCGCACTGACTCATGGTCTAGATATTATTCCCACTATGATCTTCATCAGCACTTGGTGCCTCAACCATAAGCACCGTCTTTGTAATTGGTTTATACTGTTGAAGAAAACCTTGTTTTTTTTTTTTTTTTAAATCTCTGTTCTGCTTAAAAAGAGAGTTTGTGCAACTTTTTAATGGTTTCATTGTTCTCTGTGAGAATTTGTTGATTCGATGTGTGTGTTTGTGATGTTGCCGTGTGACACAAGATTTTTATAAAGTCTTTAAGCTTGAATCTCGGTTTTGTTAATATCTTTGTCTCTAGCTTGCTTATCTACTCTACTCCAAACATACGTACGTGTATGATGAATTGGCAAAAGCATATTATAACCCGGGCCTTTTCATAGATAAAAGTCAAAAGTCATTCGAACCGTACGTGGTCTCTTACTTTCTTATGAATGTGTCAGATATGAGATATCAATTTTCTTGTTAACAAAATCCCAATAAAATTTTACATTATTTAGGTAGAAATAGAATGGCAGAACTTTGTGTCCTTTGTTGTTCATGTTGTAAACAAAGGTTCGGACAATGAGTGTAAAAGCTGTCTTGTTTGAGTTGACTACGGGTAATGTAATACATGTGGTCGTTAGAACAGCTATAGTCCACATGCTTAGATCATCGTACTGATTAATACACATGGGATTGGAACCTTTTGCGGCGTCAACGTCAACCCCTCCATATCCATGGGTCTAAAAACAAATTAAACCACTTTAGTTTCTAACTTTCACATTAATCATCCAAAACAAAACACAACAGCGATCAAGATTATCTCCACGAAAACAACAAATACACAACATAAGAGCATTGCTAGTTTCTATCTACATCACTTCCAAAACAATCAGCCAAGTCAATGCAGACAAATCCACAAGGTATGAAGATTCTTCATCACACATAACTACATAAGTGCTATGCAACTATAGTTTAATCTTTAATATTGTCTCTCTTTATTCTCTATGTAAATGTAGAACAACTAATCAATATGGAGGTTGACACAACCACACAGATCATCAACGAAACCGGAGAACCCATAAATTTGGCTACCATCATCACCTGCACCATCTTCGTCATTACCGGTCAATGCATCGCCAGACCCCTCGAGACCTTCCACAACCACCACAACTTTTACCAGAGTCTCCACGACGGTGTCTGGACTCAACCTTTCCTTCAGGTCATCGGCTTCCCTCTCCTCCTCGTCCCTTTCTTCTCCCTCTCTTACAAAAAGCACAACCAACTTCTCATTACTTCCAAACCATCTTCTCTCTCCCTACTCTACATTTGTACCGGCGTTACCATGCTGGTTCAGGTAAGACTATACACCAAAGGTAAACTCGAGTCATGTTGCATCTGTGTGTCTTAAATCTCTGTGCACCAGTAAAAGCCTAGCACTCATGGGTCGGACGAAGATAAACTTGCTATCAAGGTTGACATCTGGGGGGTCGGAAATTTACTTTTTCTAGATAAGTATGTATTCCTAATGGAAAAAAGAAATCGGGTTTTGAGGCTGTTATAAATATGGGTCTAAGGGTTTTGTAAGATGATTTTATTCACACAATAATAAGAAACCCTAAACAGGTATTTACCTCAATAAGTTTTGTTCTCTACTGTTTTCTTGCTTAATTTGTGGTTGTTCACAACAAGTCACCCTTTACGAAACTCCTTCTCATCGACGGGACACGGATCTACTTCACACCCATCTTCGCAGCCATCATCAAGAGAATCGAATTTAACACATGGATTGTCATCTCTCTCATATACACTATTGCCATCACCACTCTCTCCTCCTATGTAGGAGGTGAATTGTCAGCTTTGTTAGCCGCCTTAACTTTCATCTTTCTCCTAGGAAACATAGAGAAGATATTCGACGTGTACATCTCAAAAGGCAACAAGAAATTGAATCCCATTTTCGCAGACGTTTTGGAACTGCTGATCTTCTCGTCTCTCTTCGCCACCCTCGCAGCCGTTTTCATCTCCGGGGAGAATCACGATCTGATGAGGGAGATGGAAGGTTTCTCTAAAGGGAAGATTGTGTACGTTATGACTACGGTTGGTCAAGTCGTCTCGTGGCAGATTTATTGGGTGGGGATTGTAGGGCTTGTAGCGTTCTCAGAGTCGATTGTGACCTCGAACTTGGTCAGCTTCTCGCCTTACCCGATCATAATGGTTCTAGAAATATTTTTTTTTAATTATGAAGACGATGAGTTCGACGGTTACTTGGGAGTCGCTTTAGTGCTTTCTGTCTTTATCGTGGTCTCTTCTTTATACAAGACTAGGTGCAAGCATGTAAGAGGTATGAAATTTCGAAGCGTCCTAGACTTTTCTTGGTTTTGGTTTTTGTGTTTGTGTATCACTTATACATCTCTGAGTTGTTAAACTCTGATCCTTACATCTCTCCCCCAACGGTATTTGATTTTTTTTAAGTTTTAAGCTTGTGATGTCGGTGTGTGTGTGTTTGTGATGTTGCCGTGTGATACAAGATTTGTACTAAAGTCTTGAACTTGGATTTCTAATTTATTGATATTCAATTTTCCCCTAGCTTTGTGTTTGTATTTTATTGATATTCTTTTTTCCCCTAGCGTATCTCCTCAACTCCAAACATCACACAATCTAAATTAGTAAAAGCATATATGGCCTTGTGGAATGAGTCTCTTTCTATGAATATATCAAATATGATGTGTGCCTTGTGGATTGAATTGCCTGCCTTGCTGTGATGTTTGGGTCCAAAGATAAATCAAATATATGTAGTATGTACCAAGTCTCTGACTCTCACATCTCTGAATATATCAAGCATTAGCTTGGTTATATCACGCAACTAGCAATAGCTTACCTCATTTTCATTTAATAAAAATATAATTGATGAGAAACTTGAAATGCTCAATTGTCTGTAAATAGTAACTAAAATCCATTTGATCAAGTAGGCAAAACCCTTACTACGTCAAAGGTCAAAGTCCAATTCCAAACCCATATAGCTTGGTTATAAATTCAAACACCATTTTCCTATATTTCCCACAAAACATAATCATAGAACACATCTCTCTAAAATAAAAAATCATGGGGCATAATCAGCCAATGCAGTTCAATTCACAAGGTAATCATATCGTTCTGTATCTTTCATGATCATATATGTTGTGCAAAATCATAAATATTGTTTCTACTTCTCAGAACAATTTGTGCAAATATCTCTCGAAATCGAACCTCTCCAAAATAGTGACTCCAACCATAGACGCAACAAGTGGCTTACCATCATCATCTGCATCATCTTGGCCGTAACAGGTCAATCGGCCGTTAGACTCCTGGAGAACTACTACTTCCTCCACAGAAACAGGAACTTCCGTTACGGTGTATGGACTCAATCCCTCCTCCAGGTTGTCGGATTCCCCATACTCTTATTCCCTTTTGTCCTCCTCCATCTTTCTTGTAATAAAAAGAAACAACTTATCATGACCTCCGATGGAATCTGATAATAGGTTTTTCTTCTGCCTATTGCAAATGTTGTAGTGTAGG
>NW_013618050.1:0-2692 GCF_000695525.1 Brassica oleracea var. oleracea
CCGACGAATTGCCGACGAATATCAGTATACCGACGAGATGATACCGATGGACATACTTCGTCGGTATTCCATCGGTATGCTACTTTCCCGACGAGATTATGACGGATTTGTCCATCGGTATCAAGCAGTTTTCTTGTAGTTGACTAATTTTTACCTGCGGTCTCTGGTATGTGTGAATATATTTGTACACCAAAAAGTGACTATATTTAATATAATATCTAGAAGTAGAACGAAATCTGATTTGATATGTTATTATCGTCATTTTATGTTTTTATTGATAGTTATTTTTATTATCTAAGAGAATTTCACGTTTTTCTACACACATATATACATTCCTGCTGACTAATTACTATAATATCTATGTCAATTAGTCACCATTGTATTGTGTGTGTGTGTGTGTGTGTGTGTGACATGCGGATACGAGGAAATACAATTCAAAATCGATAGAGTAACTTCTCAAGCTACCGGAAACCCCATATATCTCAGTCTAGTTAAATTATGAATGTATTATTTTGCTTATATTCCAAAGATTGTTGTTATGATTTCACATTAAACATGTGGAGGAAGACCTCGTAATCAATATTCATATATATATAGCAGTTCACACATCAATGTACACAAGAGAAAACAATATAAATATAACTCGAGATAACACGTATAATTAAAAAAAAATAAAAAATATTAAGATTCAAACATATGATGGGACCAGCTTTCTTCTAAAACACGTGGAGACTTAATGTGATAAGAACTAAATTACTTTGAACATTGAATTACATAAACGAGTAGACAATCATTAAGTTGACTTAAACTAATCACAAACGAATAAGGTAAATAACTTCCACGCAAATCGTTCTAGTATATATATAACCCCAAGTTTCAGCCCATGTCGACCAAATCAAATCAGACAAAAAAAAAAATTTGTCTCGATAT
Organism: Brassica oleracea var. oleracea; assembly: GCF_000695525.1. NCBI lineage: Eukaryota > Viridiplantae > Streptophyta > Magnoliopsida > Brassicales > Brassicaceae > Brassica > Brassica oleracea. The sequence goes on from NW_013618050.1 coordinate 931, forward strand.
ATATCGATATATATTATATGCAAATATTCCGACGACCTTGCGAGACAAAAGCTTGGCAGAACCGAATCTGTCCAGCGGAAACTATGGTGAAGATTCATCCCGACCGGAAAACCCTCAGCACCGGAGAAGAAACAAGCTCGCCGTACTTGACGACGGAGAAAGAGAGTTTCACGATTTGGATGAAGTCGTTGGTGTTCAATACAAACGGCTGCACCGTCTTCGATTCAAAAGGGAATATAATTTATCGTGTCGATAATTATAATTCTAAGAGCTGCCGTGAAGTTGACCTAATGGATTTACACGGTCGTGTCTTGTTGACCTTACGTAGACAGGTAGAGACACGTACCAAAGTTATTTTCATGCAAGTTTCTAACGTTTTCATTCACTTTGAAACTAATTAAGTTTTTTTGTATGTTTACAGAAGTTTGGATTATTCAAAACCTGGGAAGGATACAGATCACCGACGGGGACAGCTGAATCAGCAACAAACTTAGACTATTTTCGAGTGAAAAATAATATGTTTAAGATTCCTAGTAAAGATTCATCTTCTTCGTATAGAGTCACAACGGGGTCGTGTAGAAACGATGAAGAATATTGTTATAAGATGGTAACTCGGGGATCAAGTTTAGGAATCGAGGAGAGTTGTGGAAGACTTGTGGCAGAAGTGAAGAGAAAACAATCGAGGAATGGTTTGGAGTTAGGAGATGATGTTTTGACGATGATGGTTGAGTCACAAGTTGATCACTCTTTCATCATCGGACTTGTTTTAACTCATAGTCTTATCAACTGTAAACTGTAATAAAAACTGAAAACCATCACTAACTGATGGTGTTTTTGGGTTCAAATTATTATTAGTTTTTAACTTTCACAAACTTTTTTCGCTGTTGCTAATGAAAATACAACTGATGTTACTCATTAATTTACTCATTTAAATGTTTAAAAGACTAGAAAGATGGAGCCAATTTTAAATGTTAAGGGTAATTGGCGATGAAAGTTTAACGTGGCTGCTGAGAAATTTCCATAGATTAATATAAAACTAATATGAACCAGATTGTGCATGCCTCTTAACCAATAGATTATGATTTGTAATCTTTTCATTTATCTATGACGGTGTAATCTCTTATATAAGAAACCTTTATGTTATGAATAAAGATAGACTTTTCCATTACTTTTATAACACGTTATCAGCATGAAACTCTAAATCCCTGAGCTAATACCCAAATCGAAAAACCCTAAAACCCTAAAACCCTAACCCTAGCCGGCGATCCGACGAACCCTAAACCCCGATCGCGTCTCTTGTTCCCGCATCTGTTCCAGCTCGCGTCCCTGATCATCTTCAGCCCAAGGCGTTCCTGATCCTAACTCAGACGTTCGCGACCCGAGAGCAGCTCCAGCACGCGACCTCTTCCTCGTTCGCGACAGCATCAGACAGCTCGCGTCCGACAATCAAGCAACAAAGGACGTCCGCGACCCGATAGAAGCGACTCGAACCATTCAGCTCGCGTCCCGTTCGTGTCCAGCTCGCGGCTCAACTCCTTTGGTGGCCCGATTCAACAATCATCTAAGGTTTAAAGGTAATTCAAAACCTAAGAACCCATAATCAAACATGGATTAATTGATAAATAATGAAACCCTAAAACTCTAATCTTTATGAATCAAAACCATAGGATAATAGATCAAAAATCCTAATTGAGTAAATCGAAGCTCTAAAAGTTCGATCCCCCAAACCCTAAATCATGTTCCTACATGATTAAAACCCCAA
>NW_013618050.1:3215-3761 GCF_000695525.1 Brassica oleracea var. oleracea
CATGAAAACATATAGAAATTGCTTGTTTGGTCGATACCCTTGCTTGATAAATCTGTGTGACTTATTATGCATCATATATCACTTTGGCCGTGTGGCCTTATTGCATTATATCACCTTTGGATGTGTGGCTTGTTTGCTTATTAGAAATGTATTGACTTGATAACATGCCTTGTTTATGGCTGTATTTTAAATATTTTATGAGATCTAAAATTGATTGATATATGATTTGAGATGTCGAAAATCAACTTGGATTTTGCTGCCCTAAATCTCTCAGGAGATAATTATTTGAAATGAGCATTGGATACTGAGTTTATCCTAAAGCCAAAGGACTTGGTGAATGAATCACAAAATGCGATAATGCCAATGAGAAGATTGATACAGGGCAATAGTAATTATTAGTCATCATCTTATTAAGAGTCCCAAAGATCAGTATCTGACTATAGAGAATCCTCTAGACCTTTGAACAGAGTTAAAAATCGAGATATGATCACCAAAAAATGGTGTTATTAACAAAGACCCTATTTGATTGGAGGAATCCCAGAATCC
>NW_013618050.1:4091-5438 GCF_000695525.1 Brassica oleracea var. oleracea
AATTCTGTGATACATGTCCATACCAAGAACGGCTTGGCCGAAATCTTTTAAAACGCAAATAGCTGATTGATAGACCATAACTTATGAGGTCAAAACTCTCATTCACAGCTTGGGCCACACGAAATTTACATGCACCTAAGTTAATACGCATCAGACCATTTAGTGAGCATAGATATCCCCTATCAAAATTATTAACGGGTCAAGAGCCAGACATACCCCATCATAAGACATTTGGATGTGATATCTATGTACTAATTATTCCACCACAGAGAAAAAAGATGGGACCTCAAAAGGAGGATGTGGATATATGTTGGATATGATTCTCTCACAATAATAAAGTACTTTGAGCCAACTATGGGTGATTATATTTGAGGCCAAGTACACGGATTATTTTAAGACCAGGAGGAGAAAAATAATAATAAAGGTGCTAAAAGAATGATAAAAGAAATAGAATGGAATCAACCATCAATGTCTTGGCAAGATCCTCGGACTAAAAAATGTGAAATAGACGTCCAAAGATTATACATTTACAAAGCTAGCTAATCAAATGCCAGACACATTTGCTGACCCGAAAAAAAATGACTAAGTCATATATAAACCAGCTTGTAAAGCACCAACGAATTTGATGTCCAAGAAGAGACACAGTCAAGTTGCTACAGAGTCTAGACAACGTATGAAACATGGTAGACCAATAGGTTCCAAAAGATAAGAATCCTCGGAAACAAAAGAAAGGTGCAGAGAATGATAATCAAAATCCAAATCCGAGGTTACTAAGGAAACCATCCCAGACATGGAGGTAAGGCCGGCCGGCTCTAAAATACAGGTACCAAAAAATGTATCTTGGGACGCCAAGCTGCAAAGTATTAAAGGTCCCGATAATAATGAATCTCAATCAATTGTATCATGTCTGGAACATAATGGAACCAATAAGGAATGTCGACATAAGATGATTTATTTGCATACAAGGTAGCACTTGAATTTATGAATATAAGCGAGGATCATGAACCCACGTCAATATAAGAGTGTGCACTCGTAGAACAGATTGGATTGAATAGAAACGTGAGGTTAAATAGTTTAAGGAAGAAATGCATATTTGGCCATATGATTAAGACGTTATATGATGTTAAAACCAGTGGATATAAATAGGTCTTGTTAGGAATAGAAATAGTGAGATATAAAGCTGATGTTGCACAAGGATTCTCACAAAGACCAGTAATAGATTATGAGGAGACATACTCCCATGTGGTGGATGCAACTACTTTTAGATTTCTCATAAGTCTGGCTATATAAGAGAGAAAATTAGACTTGCAGCAAATTGATGTAGTGACTGCATATTTATATGGTCCA
>NW_013618050.1:5852-8788 GCF_000695525.1 Brassica oleracea var. oleracea
AAGATTTCGTGTGTGTGTATTTGAGGTCGATGACTCAATATGTTCGATCAGATTGTGGCATGACCGATGGTAAAGAAGAACCAACTATCATGTTCGAGGACGAAGCATATTATGCCCAAGATCTTCATCACCCACAGATTGCAGAAAATTGGAGAGGTCCAAGGGACCTTCAGTAATGTCCAAATCATGGGGAGTAATGTGTGTTGTACTCTTTTTCCTTCACCATGGTTTTGTCTCAATTGGGTTTTCTTGGTAAAGTTTTAATGAGACAACATTAAAGCACATTACAAACTTTAAATGTTTATGTCATCCAAGAGGGGAGTGTTATGAACCAGATTGTGGATGGCTCATAACCAAGAGATTATGATTTGTAATCTTTCCATTTATCTATGACGATGTAATCTTCTATATAACGAACCTCTATGTTATAAATAAAAATAGATTTTTATTTTACTTTTATAACAAAACCGAATTAAAGTATGTGATTAATTAAGTAGCAGAACTACCGGCAAAATCCCAATTATTAAATTTTCTTTTGCAGGGCTCCCTTATTATAAAAACTTTGTCGGTGGGATTTGATTCGATTCCTAGGAGAAGCTCTGTATCGTTCATTTTCGTTAAAACACTAAAACGACGATGCACCATACCGAAACACATCTTGAAGCTCCAATCCACTATTTTATATGTGCAATCCCTTTGTCGTCTAGAAGACTATAACATGTAATTAATGGAAATGTGTACATGTTATGTTTTTCCATAAACAAGAAAAGGTAAAATTTTAATATGTTTTTTTTTGCTAAGAATATAAATATCATTTCAAAAAATGAAGATATGGTGTTCCGATAAATTGTTGATAAACTGTAAAATCTAGGATAATTAGTTCCATGGTAAAAAAAAAAACGATAAGAAAACGTGAGAGCAGACAACAATCTGTAAAACTTGGGATTTCAACTTGTAAGCATCTGTAGAGAGTGACTGTGATAAACGAGCAAATCTCTAGCTAAGAGTAACACAGAAAAGCAGCAAGGAAAAGAGGTGCTAGACCGCAAAGAAGGCAAAACGAAGTTGTTTCATCCGGCAAATTTTTAATATGTAATGTTAACATATTCACTAATATCATTATACAACTTATATGCAATAATGTTCATATATATATTCTGTGTTCGTAAATAAGAAATGCATTTAAAAATATATAGGAGGGACAAGCAGAATGATGTTTTTCCATAAACGTGAGTGCACACCTAAATTAAACTCAAGTCAAAGAGGGAAAAACAGAAGGATGTTTTCTTGTAGTGCTATAACACGGAGCAATAGCTAACGGTGTCTCTTTAAAAAAATTCATCAAATTATACTCTTGGAGGAGAGTATGCATGCGTTAGAGAATTTGACATATATAGAGATGAGAGAATTGGACACAACGAGATCACGATCAGCGCCTAAATTGAGACAAATACAATGAAACTATTAACTATGAGCTAAGTACGAAAGCCGCATGTTAAAAGGAGAAAGCTTTGATGACACAAATGATCGCTGTGAACCCATTAGTGCCTGAAGTATGAATCTTTTGTGTGTATAGTCTCAGTGATTCATCTTGGAGTTGTTCCGACACCAAATACTTCAGCTTATTGCCGAGCTCCTCGTTTAAGCAGGCAGAGAAAGATCTTGCTATTATATGACGAGTTATTATTGGATCCTAGGGTGAATCTCTTCACCAACCAATAGAATTTCATTATTTCTAATTTGATATCTTTTAAAAAAGGAAACAAAATATTGACAAGTTATATTATGTTTTTAAAATAAAAAAGTTAAAAAATAATAGTTACAGAAAAAAAATTAAAAAAAAAATCTTTTTAACGTCGTCAGCAAAACACTAAACCCTAAATCCTAATCCCTAAACCCCAAACCCTAAACCCTAAACCCTTGGATAAACCCTAAACATTTGGGTAAACTCTAAACTCTTGGGTAAACCCTAAACCCTTGGATAAATCATAAACTCTAAATAAAAACACTAAACCCTAAAACTCTAAACCCTAAACCCTAAATCCTAAACCCTAAATCCTAAACCCTAAACCTTTGAGTGTTTTAGTGTTTAGTGATTTTGATTTAAAGTTTAAGATTTATCCTAGAGTTTAGGGTTTACCCAAGGGTTTAGGGTTTAGGGTTTCAGATTTAAGATTTAGGGATTAGGATTCAGGGTTTAATGTTTTGCTGACGACGTTAAAAATATTTTTTTTGTAATTACTACAAATTTTTTTTTTTTTATTTTTACATTTTAATTTAAAAAAGATAATATAATTTGACAATATTTTGTTTCCTTTTTTAAAAATATATCGAATTTGAAATAATGAAATCCTATTGGTTGGTGAACCTAGAGGGTCACCTTAGGGGGTGAACCCAAGAATAAATCTTATATGACGGTTAATCTCATACGATACAAAATATCATTATGACAAATTAATTAATTATCGAACTAGGTGACCGGCCCGCACAGAAACATGATCGGTCCGCACCCTGTGTTCTCTCTCGGTCTGTACCTCACGAGAGGGAACACAGTAACGTCAGTATGAAGAGACAGATATTGTGTGTATGTATAATTGCAACGTCACAAAATATTTTGTGTGTTTACGAAGATACTTTCATTCAAAAAATGGAATAAATAGTGTATAGTTTTAGAAGTAACAGATTTTATATTATCATTAATTAGAATTGTATTGTATCTTTATTTATATTATTTTTCCATAAATAATAAACAAACATTTATGTAGATATATTAAAAGAAAATATAATAAAAATCAAAATATTATCCATAAATAATATAAATTATGAAGTACATTTTTCGATAAAGAAAGAAAATTCAATTAGAAACTTGCAAAAAATTAAATAAATTTGGTAAGCAATTTGACGGGTTAACATTATTTGATAGATTTATAAATTTC
>NW_013618051.1:0-8787 GCF_000695525.1 Brassica oleracea var. oleracea
TACTGCAGAACATAAGCCACTAGCCCGATAGAATTTTCTTACTAATTAGTGGTGCCTCTAAAATTTATATATTATTTGGCGCCTAAAGCCCAAGCTTTACGGGCTTTAACCCAGAGCCGGACCTGTTTTCACATATCTACTTTGAAATGAGGCTATAGTTCTAAACCCTGTTCGAAATCGCGCTACGCGCTATCCGTGCGGCAACCCTGGACCTAGCGAGTTGTTAAAAAATCGGGATAAACTCAGGGCATACGCGGGACGTAATTTTTAACGAAGTTTTCATTTTAAATATACAAAAGACATATTAAATACCAAGTTAGATTATATATATCATAATTGTTGTTTCTTAAAGCACACATCTAATACAAAAAGAAGAGATAATCCACTCACAAGAATCACCAAAAAGTATAGTTTTGATCATGAGAAGAAAAAAAAAATATTAAGGATTGTATCTTCTAATCCTATTCTTCCTCAATGATCAGCAAAATATATAATCTCAATCTTGTGGTGGTGTTGTGGATGTGCTTTAAGTTAAAGCTTGGTATTTGGAAACCTGAAATGAAAGAGACAAAGAAAAGTTAAATCATGTTATAAACTTATAAGGAAGTAAAGAGGTAACTATAACTTCACAAACCCACCAAAACTAATTACAAAAAAAAGAAACAATTGCAAGTCATTAGTTATTCACAGTAGAAAATTCACAAGATAAACAAAGATAACAAATATGACGTTCTTGGTACCTTAGTTTACCCTTTTTATTATTAAAAACTTTTTAATGGACCAAAATTGTGTACAAAAATAATATGGTAATTTTTTTAGCCCAAACGTTTTACTTATTCTACGTCCGTACGTATAATGTTAAAATACGGACTAGGCGGGCATAACTCGGTCTATCGTAGAATGCAACTGTATTGGTTCAACTCGCCACGGTGAACCTACGTTTAGCGAGTACGCGACCGATTAAGCGGCTAGGCGCCCGCGTTTTAGAACAGAGGTTCTAAATAGTCACACATGCAGTATTGTCTTTTCTCTACGTTTAATCGTCAAAATGTATTAAATCTTTTATCATCTCAATTTAATTAACTGAATGATAGTAGGTTGATAATGGTATCAGAACTCAGAAGTAAATGTTACTGTTGAGTTATGTGTATAAACTCAATAAAAGAAGATTTAATCCTACGACTTTCAAGAAAATCTCCTGCAAAGATTTAATGTAGCTTACATGTGGACGTAAGTCTATGTTGTATACCAATCACAAGATTTGAAGAAGAATACTAACTTCAAAGAATAATAGAAGAACGACAAACCCTTATTATAGTAAACATTCATTTGGCACTACTTTAGAAACTACAGAATTTTAGTTGTACGTAATTGTAAATCGACCGCTTCATTCGACAGACTATGACAAATAAATCTGTTGACGACATTAAATCGGACAGAAAAATATACCGGTTCAAACAAATGTGCTGTGATTCAAAAGTCTGCTACCAAATACACGTCGGATATAAATTCGACAACAGATTTAATTACTAGATTTATACCATGATAGATTTGTTTATTTGTTAAATAAATCTGTCGTCGGAAATTTGCCAAAAAATTTAATGGCTTTTTTGTAATATACATTTTTCATAACAGCTGTTAGAAAAGGCATTTTCGACCATAAAAATAGTTTAGTAATTTCAAACTTTTGTGCATTATTCTAGTAATTACTGAACTAATTTGACTAATTTTAGTAAATTTCCCTATATTTATCTATTTATCTCCACATAGGCATAGGCAGACACGTCAGAAAGTCGTACGTCGAGCGTGTGACACGTGTCCAATTCGGCAATACGCACCGTTTCATTTATTTTGCGAATTGTTTGTGCGGGCTTTGTTATTATCGTGGGTCTCATGTTTGGATGAAGAGACATCTAGACAGCCCGATAGGGGTCGACCCTAATCTTCTCTTTTGGCCGTCTCCTCGAACTTTTCATCTTCTCTATTCGTTTTATTGCGAGCGACGTCTGATCTCCATCTCCATCCCTGAAACGGTTGCTGTTACGAATTCTCCATGTTAAATCCCTTATTGATCCTATCAACCACGATATAGCTTTGAATGCGCTATTTTCTTTAGCTAGGCGGTGTATCGGCAAGTATAAAAAGGTAATCATTCTTCCTCTCGAGAAATCATCTTCTTATCAATATGTTCAAACAACGAAAGAAACTTTTTCTAAGAGATGATCTTGGTGAATTTTTAATCAATTATTTTGTTTCACCTATTTGGGAGATGATTTCGCTGACAGTTTGTTTTGTTTCTGTTTTTTTTTACGTTTGCAGGCACATTGATAGTCGCTGTTTTCCTTCTTCGCCTTCACCGTCAATCATCGCCGCTCCTCTGACCGGTTAGTTCTCTTCTTCTCTTAGTGGAGCACAATATATATCATACTTGATATATACTGAGATTTTGTTTCGATTAGACTGCATTTTCCGCTAGATTGAGAAATTCGAGTCTGTGTTTTAGATGAGTAGTTGGGGTCTCTTCAGTTGGTTCAAAGTATATGGCTGCTTCAATCTCAATAATACCTATTCACACTGTTTTATCTTTGGCAGCTTTAGTACGCAACAGCGGTAATATCTCAGTTTCTAAGCTCTTTCTTATATGCAAGAACATGAACCTTTTTTTCTTTGATCTCTAATTACTTCTATGTTTCTTTGGAACAGCGAATGCATCTGGAAATTGTTTAACCTCTTTTCCATGTAATCTCAAGGTCGATGGTAAGAGGTGAAAATCTTGATCTTTGTATCTTTGCATTTTTCTGATAATCATTCTGAATCTTGATATATATATATACCTTCTGATCTGCGTCGATGCTAAGGTGTTCGTTCTTGAATCTCATTAACATCTTATTTTAAAACTATTTCTGGCGTTTAACTTATAATTATTCAAGACTATGTATTTAGATCTTTATGGAAACTACTTTGAATTATAAATCTTGAACCCGTTTGTTGATTTGGTATTTTAACACATGTGTTTCAGTCAATATTTATGCAAGCCAACCGTCAATGTCAACTCCTTGGTACTTCTCACCTATTTGAAGGCTGGCTGTCATAACTACGTCGAGGTCCGTATCCTAAGCTTCTGGGAAGCAAGGAATGTGAAGCACAAAGGCGAGCTTATGGGGCTGACATGCTCCTCCTTGACCCAAAGTAACTCTGGCTTTAGATCTTTAAATATTCGGGAGATTATTATTGTTCAGTTTGTTGATTCTGTTTCACTTTTTTCATGTCTTGATTGTCTCCCAATAGCTTCGTTTGTTTTTTTGGATCAGTAGCTTCAGTTTAGCTTAATCTCACTCCTTTATCTCCTACTTTTCTTCACTGTGAAATGGGGGTATGTACGGTCAATAGGTGGTGACGGAAACGATGGTGTTAGAACGACCAGACAGTAAGTCGCATAGATTTTACTGTGAAGTAAGCGCCAGTGAGGTTTTTAGTCTCATCCTGGCCAGAAGCTCCCACGTCTCCTCCTTCGTACCTCAAGGCGGCTCTCTCCGCATCATCCAAATCAAACTATTGCGTCCTTCCAATAATCTCTTGCTCAGGCATGTATGTACACTCATCTCAAGGTATTATCACTTACTCTCCTGCAACTCTGCTGTTTCACATGGCATTTTGTTCTGTCATATGAATAATATTGTTCCGAATCCTCAGGGTTTGGCTCCCGACAACTCTGAACCATTACTCGATGGAGCCACTGTTAGCTATTGTGTCAGAGAGACGTAATGTTGCAGTGCCATCCACGTTCTACAGAAGAAGAAATATTCCAAATATCTGTCAAGAGATTGAGTTGGTGGAATTGTGGACAAATCCCTGAAGCTCTAAGTAGTATGCCTAATGTATATTCATCCCTCATCGTGTATAAGATTCTGCAGCTTAGTAAAAATGAGAAAGATAATCTCTTGCTAGTAACCTGAAGCAACTTCAAGTGGTCTCATTAAAAAAAAAACTCTGGCCTCAGCATCTACCAAGTTGACCAAGAATGCCCGCCAAGGTGGAGTATGCAATATCGACGTTAGTACTTTTTATGTAACCACATCGTTGTTGTCTTTTTTTTTCAATATATGCAGCCCACATGATTCTAAAAACATCAAAAGATACATTAGTAGCTTCTTTAACTATTTGCTATGTTTTAGAGACAATCTTATATCCACGAGATATATCCTACTACCTTATTCATACAGCAACTTAAAAACATCATTAGTTTTAAGTTTTAACCTCATAAAATTATTCATTTATTTGACATAGCTCCAAAATATTTAATCGATATACTATAAATTATACTAACATATGTAGAAATACATAAAAATAATAGTAATAGATTGTACTCGCATAATACTGCTAGGTGAAAAAATATACATCGCATATTGTGATGTGTAAAAAGTATACATCGCATAGTCTGATGTAAGACATGTATATTAATCCGTAATCATTATTAAATTTCATATATAATATATACGGGAAAATTCAAAAATTAGTTACAAACCCATTAACATTTTCTTCCTACGACACTTTAATAGTCAATAAATACATAAGTATAAGCAAACATGAATAATATATATATATATATATATATATTTTATTCATGTTTGCTTATACTTATGTATTTATTGACTATTAAAGTGTCGTAGGAAGAAAATGTTAATGGGTTTGTAACTAATTTTTGAATTTTCCCGTATATATTATATATGAAATTTAATAATGATTACGGATTAATATACATGTCTTACATCAGACTATGCGATGTATACTTTTTACACATCACAATATGCGATGTATATTTTTTCACCTAGCAGTATTATGCAAGTACAATCTATTACTATTATTTTTATGTATTTCTACATATATTAGTATAATTTATAGTATATCGATTAAACATTTTGGAGCTATGTCAAATAAATGAATAATTTTATGAGGTTAAAACTTAAAACTAATGATCTTTTTAAGTTGCTGTATGAATAAGGTAGTAGGATATATCTCGTGGATATAAGATTGTCTCTAAAACATAGCAAATAGTTAAAGAAGCTACTAATGTATCTTTTGATGTTTTTAGAATCATGTGGGCTGCATATATTGAAAAAAAGACAACAACGATGTGGTTACATAAAAAGTACTAACGTCGATATTGCATACTCACTACAAGAAAACAACATGGATACTGAGGGAAAAAATCGTCGGAATTTCGTCGGAATAACGTTATTCCGACGACATACCGACGAAACAAGTCGTCGGAAATAATTCCTCGGAATTTCTTCTTTCCTCGGAATTCCGTCGGAAATATCCGACGGAATTCCGAGGAAACACATTTCCGAGGAAATTCCGAGGAGCACCAGTTTGTCGGAAATCTCCTCGGAATATACCGAAGGAGTACTTCGTCGGGATATACATCGATCGATGTGTTTTTGGACATATACCCATCGATCGATCCGAGACAGCTTCTCAGACACTCTCCTACTTTTTTTTCAAGAGATGCTGAAGAAGTATTAATAATCCTATTAGATATTCCTGAGGCTCGCCAGATTTTCTTTGCATGTGGACATTCAAAAAATAAGTGATCCTCTGTTTCTTCTGCACCACAATAACGTCTACATTGAGCATCATTGATGACATGTCTTCTTTTCAGATTAGTTCCGGTAGCTAGGCTTCGAGATAATAGTCTCCACAGGAAATGTTTCATTTCCATTGGAGCTTTAGTCTTCCATATCTGATGCTTAAGATCCACGTTACCGTAAGTTGGTAAGACGCCATTATGATTTGGTAAATGAGAACCCAACCAGTAACCTGATCTTATTGTATAAAGTCCATCCTCATTATAATGCCATCCCAAGAGGTCTTGCTGAGCTGTTGGACTTATTTTTAATGCCAGAATCTTCTCTACATCCTCTGCTTCTACATGTTGTCGGAGTTTCTGTTCATTTCATTGTCTTGTGGTTACATCAATGAATTCCTGAACCTTCCTTCCTTGTTGTATCTCCCCTAGTGATCATGGTGGTCTCGGTGGATGATCCGGTATCCATGGATTAGTCCACATATCTACATGTGATCCATCTCCAATTATATATCTCAGTCCTCTGGTTAAAAGATCTCTCCCATGAAGAATCGATTTCCAAGCATATGAAGCTTTCTTTCGCAATTTCTCTTTAAAAATATCTCCATCAGAGAAGTATCTTACCCTCAGTATGCGAGCCATGAGACAATTGGGATTCTGCATAATCCTCCAGACTTGCTTACTGAGTAGCGCTTGATTGAATATCTCCAGGTCTCTAAATCCAAGTCCTTCTCTCTCTTAGGGACACTAACTCTTTGCCAAGCGTACCAATGTAATCCTTTATTCTCACCCGATCCCCACCAAAATCTAGCTAGTATGGAATTAATTTCTTCACAGATTTCTTTAGGGGGTCTAAATATATTCATCGAGAAGATATGCATCGCTAAAGCCACTGATTTGAGTAGTACCTCTTTACCTCCATGCGATAGGTGCTGCTGCTTCCAACTTTGTGTTATAGCTCTCACCTTTTCCACTATATATTCAAACATCTCACTCTTCTTTCTTCCAAACTGCTCCGGCAATCCTAAATACTTCCCGATCCCTCCATTGTTGTGAATGCCTAAAGTGTTTCTCATTCGAGTTTTAACCTGTGGGTTTACTTTAGCTCCAAAGGTTATTGCAGACTTACTAAGGTTGATAGCTTGCCCTGACACAGCCTCATAGGTAGTGAAATGTTTTTAAGTTTCCTCGCAGCTTTCAAATTGGCCAGAGAGAAAAATAGAGAATCATCTGCAAAGAGCAAATGGTTCACTGCTGGTGCATTGTTTGAAATCTTGATTCCCATTAATGATCTGTCTCTCATAGCTTGTTGCATCAAATGTGACAGAACCTCTGCACATAGAATAAATAAGTATGGAGACAGTGGATCTCCTTGGCATAATCCTCTTTCTGGAGTAATGTAACCTTCAGGGGAGACATTAATCAGTACTGAGAACCTCACTGATAATGGCACGTGTGTCAAAAGTAAATGTTTAAATAGTTGAATTCTACTCACAACACTAAAATAATTAAAATATTTATTGATTTTCTATCCAAATATTCAAATCAAACCAACTTTTATGTTAAGTTTAGGTATTTTGACATATGCTATTCAAATTTATATGTAATATATTATATTATTTATAGATTTTGTGAAGTTGAAAGTATATAATGAATTTTAAAATTTAAAAAATAATTTAAATGGGTTATCCAAACCCAAACCGAACCCGCAAGAATCTGAACCGAACCCGAACCAAAATTTAGAAATACCCTAATGGAGATGATCCGAACCGAGCCCGAATGGATACCCGAACGCCCACCCCCTAAATCTTCTGATACATATACGTAAATTCATTATAAAGATTATGACCCTCATTTAAATATATTTAGACACGAACTCTTACCTAATTTCAGTTGGCTAAGAAAATACTTAACATCCTGCGCGTTGCTCGTAATACCGAGAAGCTGAAGATGTCTTTGATTCTCTGAAAGATCTTTCATAAGAAGTATACCATAAGAAACTGTAGCAACGGAATAGAAGAAGTATTTGCAGATGTATAAATGTGCCTTGGCATCAACAATGAATATCATATCGAAGGAACTCATTATCGTAAGCAAACAAAGACGATGTCGATCTTGTTTGGCCAGGCAAACAGGAATGCCTTCTTCATAACTAAAATAAAGAACAGAGAGCAAGAATAAGATGGGTTGCTTATTGCGCAAGAAACATCACTCCACCACATCCCTTGCGTTGCTCGTAATTTCGAGAAGCTGAAGATGTCTTTGACTGAAAGATCTTTCAAAGATGATCGAGGTGATGGGTTCTCCGAGATGTTGAGATGAATCAGATGATTGAAGGTTTGTAGATTGAAACTGTTATGATAAGAGCATCTAAAACCATCTCTAATGTATTTCTTTATTTTTACCTGTAAAATAGATGAAGAAGTTTATAACAGAGATGTAGAGATGTATTTCTCAAAAATAGATATCTCCAAATATAGAAGAAAATATAGAGATGAGATGAAGTGATTTCTATTATATAGGTAAAAATAGAGATGAGATGAAGTGATTTTACCTCTAAATGTTATTATAGAGGTGAAAATAAAGGTGAGTTGGAGATGCTCTGACGGAAACGGATGCTATAAAGTAAGGAAGCTGTAAAGGTAAACTTTTGTGGAGAAAAAAACTTCCAGATCTGATTGATTTTTTGAGATATTAGTCGGGTAATTCTGTGTTGGTGTTGTTTGATGATGACATGGTTTAGTTAAGATGGTCACAAATTTGGGTTTAAACAAAAACGTAGTAAAAAGCCTAATGCAAGCCATCAGATCCGCTCCAACGAAATTATTTTGGAACTGTCAGGTGTCAAAAAACGTACCACCCTTCTATGGCGACGTGGAGACCTGAGAAAGAGAGAGAGCACTTTGTCTTCCCACTGATAGATGATCATTGAGTTAAGTAACTGGAATTACTTTTCTGCATTTAGATGGAGCTGCCCCTTAGATGGTCCAACCAATTGCTGTAAGTGAACCCGAAAAGAATCAGTTCTTGCTGATACTGTTCAAGAGGCAGAAGTACTACCAAATTGTCTCACCACTAGTGTATATACCAAAGCATATGTTACAAACTTATGATAAAAATTTAATAGTCAAATACATACTCCTGATTATATGCTACAATTTTTTGTTAGTTTCTTCTTCAGCTTATTGCATTGGTAGAAG
>NW_013618052.1:0-507 GCF_000695525.1 Brassica oleracea var. oleracea
TCTCGTATCTTTTGGATATCATGCCTTGAGATGTTAAAGACCAGTGCACTGGGTTAAAGGCAAGACCTAGGTTTACTTTCGGTTTTATGATTTTTTGCGGTGACTAGCCGGCTATCGATTTATCTGTCGCGATTTTAACCTGATTCGTACCGATTTAAAGTCTGCGATATGTTCTCGGCTTATATGACTTGTTAGATATGAATCGAGCGTCTCTCCGGAGAAAATTTTTAAGCCAACCAGAAGTGCTGGACCAAAATTTCGGGTTTCTTTTATAGCGCTATTATCCTTGTGTCGGATGTACGAGAGTCATCTTCGTGAGATGGCTATGTCTGTTTAGGACGTTCAAGAGTTCGATGTGATCAGCACCAAACTTGGCGGCAGATGCCGTCGTTTAGAGTTTTTTTGCGCAAGATATGTGTTAAAATGTTTGTCATTTTTTTACGGAGTGTCTGTTTTCGTCGTTCGGAAGAAGTAACCCTCGAGGCATCTCTCGCGACGTCTCGCGAT
>NW_013618052.1:629-1343 GCF_000695525.1 Brassica oleracea var. oleracea
GTTAAAAAGCACTTGTGTCACGCATGGACGAAACCATGCTCTGATACCACCTCTGTAACACCCCCGAACCGTTCTACGCATAAGTCAAACCACCAGCTAACAATCAAACAAGAACATGACCGACGGGACGACCGTCTACCAAGGATCGGGAGCGCTACATGATGGGTTAACGGCTGATCCGGCCAAGGTCACGAAAAGTGCAATTCGTGACTAGGCCAGTCCGCCCGCTAACACGTCCCGTCAGACCAAAGCCTAAGGCTTCTCAACCTGTACCTCAATCTGACGTTGTGTTAGCTTGAACAAGCTAATATCAGAAACAACAAGGCATTTACACAAAAATCGCTTTATTTATCTTATATAATATCTGGTTTTCGACACACAAAATATGACACAAGTAGTGGCATGCCAAGAAAGTGAAAATACATACTTATAGTCTAAAAGCGTCTTAAGCAAAAAGATGCAAATCTACACCAGCCAGCCTAGCCTCCCGCGACCTCTACAAGCTCGCTACTGGTCACCTGAAACAACAACCAGTGAGGAGTGAGTAATCTAGCATTACTCAGAGAGTTACAATTCCCAACTAACAAATACAACCCCTCGCTATCCCACCCCAAACAATCTAAAGCGAGAGGTTCACCTAACAACAAAACTCAATAACAATAAGCAATATCAGAAATACGCAGCGGTAAACGATAGCAAGATAACTAGCATTAT
>NW_013618052.1:7875-8769 GCF_000695525.1 Brassica oleracea var. oleracea
AAGAGCCCCGGAGGAAAACCGATAAAGAAACCATATGGAGTGCTCGGTCCCCGAGACCACTCCCCCCAGACGATGAAAAGAGGAACCCTCTACGCATTGATCACAACTCCGAGACTCATCACCCAAGGAAACGCTGAGCTGTCGGCCCTGGAACCGGATCAGAAAGAGAGTACCACTCGACCTAGGGACCAGTCCAACTGTTTGGACATAACCACGAGCCACGATAAGCAAGCTGAAACGGGGACCTTCCAGCAAGGGGACGAGGTACTAGGAGAGGAGATAACCTACAAGCTACCAGAAAACAAAGGTAAAGCATAGTCTACCTATTGGAATGCCTTGCAACTTACTATTCTATAATATGATCCCTGGATCCTGATTTATATTACTTTATTACCTACTATTTAAGCATTTTGTTTTCCTACTCATATGTATGCTAAAAGTCTCCGGACAAAGTAGTAGGAAAACCACAATCCTTAAAGGGGCATATAAGGCTGGATCAGGTCCCACGAAACCTTCGATCCCAGCTGAGCCTCACCAATATGTGGCCCGTCCACACAAAACATACGGGTATGAGACATAAAGCAGGAATGGGTCTGCGCAAACCTGAGTATGCTGTCAAAACTACTTAAAACCCCTGTATAGCCTAAGGCATATCGGGGTCCCCAAAAACCATACGCGAAAGTACATGTATTAAAACACTACGTGCTATACAATACAGGGGACGCTAGATAAAAGTGCAAAAGTATTGTAACATACAAGGAGCACATGACTGCTTGACCAGACGTGGTGAGCAGTAAAGTAGGGCACTCGGGTTTTCATCCACACCAGCAAACCTTTAAAAGTCTGATAGTGGCTTCTGCAGAAACAGCATGCAGCACAGGAACTCGATAGTGA
>NW_013618053.1:0-8747 GCF_000695525.1 Brassica oleracea var. oleracea
GTTATTTATTCTTTTTTTATATGAAAAATTTTAATATTTTAAATTACAATTACGATTTGGTTTGTTTTTCACACAGTTCTCTAAAACTAGGGTTACGCAATAAGATTAATAAAAAATATTTCTCTTCTTCTAAAGTTCTTCTTAATCATTATCATAATCATAACCATAATGATCTCTTAGGTTTAGCTGATGGTTCTTTTTCTTATCTCCATAATATGAATTTATCTAAAGATTTACAATGAAAAGCTTATAAAGGTAATGTTAGTGTAATAGGAAGTATTGGATGATTCAGCGATGATAAATCGCTTAGTGACTACGGGGATTTTAATGGTAATGTGGCATGTATTAAAAGTATATTAGAGAGTCTTAGTCCGCTTAATTCCTATTCTTTAGCTATTATGGTTATTCAATCTAATACTGAAGGTAATAAAAATGAAATTATGGTTAAAACTATTGATTCTCATTTTCTAGTTAATAATACAACAAATCCTGTTCTATTAATGCAACAAGTTTACTCACGTATTAGTGCTTTAACTGTTCAATATCATTTTGTTATTGGAGATAAAATAATATGTAGATATAAACCTCTACATATTAAAGTAAAAGATGCTAAATTTAAAGGGGGAAGAGTCGAAAATACCGTATTCAAACCTACTACTACTAAATTAAGTGTACATAATAGATTTTTATCTTCTAATTTTTTACCTCATACTATGGATCTTGCATTTTATGGTGTACTACTGCAAAAAGATGATAATATTTTCTATTTCAAATATAATAATTATATAATTAAATTAGAAGTATTGGAATTAAATTTACACCATAAAATGTATGTTTTGGATTCTGAAGATTTACATATTTTAACTATAGCGGAAGATTTAGCTATAGAAGATGGTTTTATTAGAGAGTTTAGCAACGAAAAAGGAAGTAAAACGTATATAAAATATGATCTTAATTTCAAGGTGTTAAATATTGAATATATGCCTAAAGTTTCTTTTTTAACACAAACTGCTAAAGAATATAAGCATAGTAATAAGATCATAACTTTTGATATCGAAACATATAAGGATGATAAAGGGATTTTTATTCCTTATGCATGTGGATACTTTGACGGTAAAAAAAAGGTTTTATACTATCTTACAGATTTCAATAACCATACTGAAATGATCACAAAATGTCTTAAAGATATGTTGGTATCTACATATCATAATTATACAATATATGCACATAATCTAGGTAATTTTGATAGTGCTTTTATCTATAAAATATTAGAAAAAGAGTTTAAAGTTTCAAAGCTTATAAGTAAAAATAGTGGACTTATCTCTTTTAATGTTAGTCACAAAGTAGGTAAAAATAATATTAAAGTAAGATTTTCTGACTCTATTTGCTTACTTCCATCATCACTTAGTGCACTGGGTAAATCTTTCGATGTTGAAACGGTTAAAGATATCTTTCCCTATAATTTTGTTAATGCAACTAATTTAAATTATATAGGTAAACTCCCTGACTTAAAATATTATGAAGGAAACAATGATGTTGTATTTAAATATCAACTAATGGTGAATGAATATAATAATGATTGATCTATGAGAGAAGAAACTCTTAAATACCTATCTAAAGATATAATCTCATTATATCAAATCTTGGTGAAGATGGATAAAATTATATTTAGTAATTATAGAATTAATATTACTTCACACCCTACAATCGCATCTTTAGCTTTCGCAATACTAAGATCAAATTTTTTAAGTAGTAATAATCTACTTCCTAAATCAAAAGGGGAAATTGAAAATGCTATTAGAAGTGCTTACTTTGGTGGACGAACTGAAGTTTTTAAACCTTTAGGTTATAACTTATATAGCTATGATTTCAATAGTCTATACCCTTATGCTATGTTGAAAGATATGCCTGTAGGTTCACCTACTTTTAGTCTTATTAAAGACTTATCTAAAATATTTGGGTATGTGTATGTAAAAGTTACTTCCCCTGCGAATATTTACATCCCGGTTTTACCTTGTAGGGTTAAAAGTAAAGGAGGTGATACAAAATTACTATTCCCTGTAGGTAGTTGAACAGGTTGATACTTCTCTGAAGAAGTTAAATTGGCGGTTAGATATGGGTATAAAGTTGAAGTAATAAAATCTTATCTATACCAACGAGGTGCTAATGTCTTTAAAGAGTTTGTAGAACACATGGCCTGTATTAAAGACTCTTCTACTGGTGCTATGAGAGATATACATAAGCTTATATTAAATACTCCTTATGGTAGAATGGGTATGAATAATAATCGGGATGTAGTTAAAACAGTTACTAAAAAAGAGTTTGAGAAGTTAGAGCTGTGTTTTGATATAATTGTTTATTTTGAATTGGATGACGATAAAGTCTATGTAAAACATAGTAAATATCCTAATGCCATAAAATGTGAACAAAGTAATATTAATTATGAGGAAGAAATGTTACGAATTGTTGATAGTGATTTAGTAAATAATTCTCCCGCTATTTCGGCTGCTATTGCTTCATGGGCCAGAATAATAATGTATCCTTGAATAACTAATAGTTATTACTCTGATACTGATTCAGTGTTTATATCAGCACCTTTAAATTCTTCAATAGTTGGGAAAGGATTAGGTAAGTTTAAACAAGAATACGGCGGTTTAATAAAAAAAGCTATTTTCCCTGCACCTAAACTTTATATTCTTGATACTATAGGTGGTTATATTACTAAATCTAAAGGTTATAGCGGAAAACTAACTATGTCAGATTATAGTGAATTATATAAGGGTGGATGTCTACAAGTTAAAAATAATCGTTGAAGACGTCAGCTAGAGTCAGAAACAGTTGCAATATTATACCAGCAAGATTATACAATCAAAGCTGATTTAGATAAACGTAATAAATTATATTCAAAAGGGAAATGAGTTGGCACTTCTCCTATATTTGTAAATATATATTGTGAAGCTATTCCTATGGATATTGTTCCCTACATATCTAAAGATATTAATTTTTATATTAAACCTGTAATGGATTTAGTTTGTTACAAGTATCCTTGTCTTTCATTACTGCGAGTAGAGCGTATCATAACTATCGATATTATTTATTTAATTATAATTGCTCAATTTAATCATTTAATATACTGTATTAATGATTTATTTAGGGAAACTAAAAATTTAACAAATCTTCCAGATAATGATATTATATTTAAAGTAATTTATTTATACTCTGAATTAAGTGTAATTATAATTGACGTTGTTTGTAAATTTTATCCTGTTTTTTTTAAAGATATTGTTGATAGGTATAGCAGTTTAAATAGTATTAAAGATAAGAAATTAAATGCATTAATTATAACATTGATTATTGATCATAATATTTCTCATGTTATAATCGATATTTTGATGTTGAAAAAGGGAACGATGAGTACTGCAAAAATAAGAAAGAAATATGCATGCGATATGCATGTCTTAAACTGGTGTTAATTATTCAACTTTTGTAGCTTACTAATAATGCATCTTTCGTAAATATAACGTGTAACAATTAGTAATATTAACTGTAGTAGTGTATAATTCATGCCCCCCCTCCTAATCCATATCCTTTGGATAAGGATTATCGCATGCGAAGCAGTGCGGGGGCCAGGTTAATATAAAATAAAATAAATAAACTATTAAGTTAGTTTTTTGACCAAGATAAACAAATCTTGGTTTTTTTTTTCGGCCTCGTCCTCTATATGTAGCTTACGAAGTATGCATAGGCTACACATACTAATAGTTTTAATATCAGTGGATTATGGTATTAGTTGGTATAAACTACACAAGCTACCTGACATTATTAACTAATCTAGATGAAGCATTCTTAATATTATAAGGTGTTATAGTACTACTTCGCTTAAAATTTGCTATCATTATGTAAAATATTTTCTATATTAACCATTGGTAAAGAAGTAGCCTTATTGTCACAAGGAACAATAATATTCATATATAAATCAGCATACCTTGGTTCATCCGAATATAATTCCCCTAAATGTCCTACTACGTTATTAACAAAACCTTGTATAGAATTATGTAAATCATCAAACATATTATTTTTATAAGCATTTATAAATAGATTCCTTAATTCATTTAGATCAGATATACTAATTTTTTCATAATATCAAACGTTAATATCACTACGAAATCTTCTATCATATCCACCCTCTTTATTCTCAGATAATTCTAATTTAAACGCAGGATCAGTTTTATAAAAAACTAGATAAATAAAATCTATACAAGGTTCTAATCCATCTACCGTTAAATGGTAATCTCATAAAAATTGTTTATGAAAATAGTTATATAAATCATCATTTACATGAGTTATATTATCTTCCCACTCCATTTCTGAATAAGGTCACTCAGGAGAAGATTCTCTAATAGTTGTAACATCGCTAAAGAAATTATTGAATTCAATAGTCTCAGAAATTAAATGATTTTCGATATAAACAGCAACATCAGAAGAGTGGGAATCCGAATAAAAACGAGCAGTAGAAATACTATTGGGAAAAGCAATTTTGTGCATAGGTAATAATGGACTGTTTAAAAAATTTTTTTTCATTTGTAAGTTATAATTAAATTAGATGCGTCTCCCGACCCAGAAGAGTAGACTATCCTCGTGATTCTGGATTTTTTCGATCATGATTCCCACATTAATAAGATAAATATTAACTATCAGAGGATCTTGATGAATTTCCTAATGAAGCAATAATTTACCAACGAACCAATAAATCCATCAAAATAAGTCTATACTTATATAAAATGCTAAGAGAAAGATGCTAACAACTAGTAAAATACTAGTAAGAATCTATTGGAATTTAACCAATATCTGCCCCCGCATGCGAAGCAGTGCGGGGGCCATGATTTTTAATCAATTGTATTTACTATTATACTAAGATTCTTTAATTTAAGCAAGCTACAAGGTCGAATTAATCGTTTAACTCATTCATGCTTAGTGCGAAGTAGCAGCAGCAGCACCGCGTTACACATAAAAATAAAAAAAAAACTTTATATATCTGTAAATATATAAAGTAAAAAAACGGTGTACTTATGAAGTATGCATAGGCCGCACCACTTCGTATCCGTTTTATTTAGTTATAAGTAATAATGGTAAAAATCATTACTTATTATAGTAGTAAACAATGGAATAAAGCATATGAAAACTAAAATAATCATAGTTAATTAAAGAAGTATCTTAGTTAATGAAATATTTTGATTCCAATAGTTGTGATTTGAGATCCATATCACCTAGATGAGGTTTAGATGGGATATATAAACAATTCCCGTTTTTATCTATAACTTTATTGTCCGCTATTTTATATACAGCTGCAATGTTGTTTAGTATGTGACTATGGAACTTATCTATGCAATCTTTATCTCCATAAATAGCTATAAAACACTCTTTTACAAGATGACTTAATAACTCTGCATAGTTAGCGTGTACCCCAAAACAATCATGTATCGTTACTATATTGAAATTAAACTCTTTATTTATTCTTTCAATTAATAGTACAATATTGCTTGCGTCCATAGAGTGTATGAAATTAGGAATAAACGAGTTAACCTGTTTCTGAGTATTTATGTAACAATTATTATCAGCATCTAGCTCGACTCTTCTTAAAACAATTTTACGACGTCTACCATCAATAGAGCTAGTAATATCATATTTGGTAAATTTACTATATCTTTGCGAAATCTGCAGACCATAAGGAGTTATTCATTGTATAGTTAATTCTAGATTATTCATCAAACTAACCATCTTGTGAAAATATTGCATAATATTATCTAAGGTAGGATGTGATTTAAATAATGTAGCATAAATAATCTTACTTAGTTCGTGGATATCCTTGTATGATAAGCTTACATCACCGAGAGATGATATATCTTTAGGTGTATAAATATAGTGATTCTTTACTAACCCATACTTAACAAAGTGTTCACTAAGTAGTTGATCTAATATACCTTTTACTGTGACACCATAAGTAATAGTCATTATACCTCTTTTAATTAATTTTCTAGTTATGTTTAACTTAGAGAGATTATAAAACTCTGGATTATGTTTTACAAGAGTAGTTATGGAATCTTTAATAGGCTGTATTAAATCTGAGTAAATATCATGAGGTAGCTCATCATCAGTAGAGGGGGAAATATTCACTCTTTCTGCTAGATTCATATCATTGGCTATAGCACTCAAATGTTGTAGACCATTGCACGTAGCATCTAAAAGAATAGGAAGTCTAGATATGAAATAAGGATTTTTTGTATATTCCTTCAACTCAAGTGCACAGGCTAAGAAGATTATGGGTTCTTCTGCAGATAGTCAAAGATTGTTTTCAGGTGTATTGATGATTTCGTTAAATTGTCTATCTACTCAATCCACTCTATCTTTCTTTGACTTTTTATCTAGTCCGTAAGCATTGGCTGTATATATTTTTAGTGCATATAAACCTTTCTCATCTAAAGCTTGTCCATTTCCAAATAGAAGTAACCCTCTAGCTAGTTCACCCCCCTGTATATTCAATGTACAATTTGATGTATAAATCCTACCTCTTCAATCGATTGATGTTGTAGTATAGAATGTATCAACATTATTCATTAACCTGGCTATGTTTAAAATAGATATATCGTAAAAATGCTTACTATTATAAGCTGTGATTTCATTAACTTTAATAAAATTCTTATCTTCCACATACTTACTTAATATCTCACTTTCCTCATGAGGTTTGAAATGTATTAGTCTTTCGTTTCCTTTTACAAGATACTCTTTTTCTGTAAGAATACTTAAGACATTTTTGTTGATTGTATACTCAGTAGATGCCATCTTATTAACAGTATCAACAATACATTTATTTAATTTCATCTTTTTAACTAAAGGATTTTTATGCGACAGAGAAACCAAAGATTTATACCTATACTCATTATTTGTCAAAGTACCACCATATTCTATCACTTCACCTTTACAATTAATTTTCCAACCTACAGGCGGCACTATCATAGGTATTTCCTCACTTTCTAAATATGTTATATTATCTAACAATTTTTTGAAATCTTCTTTGGGTACAAGATAACGTCTATAAAGATCTTTTTTCTTGTACACCTCTTTTACCTCTACAAAGTTAGATCTGTGGGTGAAAAACTGAATAAGATCTACCCCAAGTTTAATTAATTCATCTTCACTGAGAGATAAGTTCTTTTCTTTAATATATTCATTAAAACTTAATTTAGAACTTATATGGCAACTTTTCAAATCTCTTTTATACATTTCTAAACAAACTTCTTTTGATATTGCTTCACCTGTGCTCAACATAAGATTAGTTACAGGTTGTTTTTCTAAATCACTATATTTTACAACAAATGGTATTATTTTCCCTATAACAACAGAAAGAATTAAAGTTGAATCTATCTCTTTAAGTACATTCCCGTACGATTTATGGTAAGAAAATGAAGCTTTATTTAACAATGTTGAAAGATCTTCATCTAAACATTTAAGCTGCCTAGAGATAATCCTTAATCCTATGTTATCCAATTCTACACTTCTTTTCTTCCCGATTATATTATAAAGCTCAATTTTTCAGAATTCTCTAAGTATACCTTCAACTCTTTTTTGTTTTTCAAAATTAGATAGCTCACAGTTTAATAAAATATCATTAATCGCATTAAAACTAGGGGAGAACGTATTAACTAAGGATGTAGATTTAGTATGCAACGTTCTATTTCCAACTGAGCTATTTTTATATGTGGTTAAGACCTTATTCTTAGTAATACCATGATTACTTGCAGTGATACCACAATATAAACCTATCCCTTTATTTTTATCATCCCTTGTGGTTGTATTATACTTTACTAAAGAAGTAGAAGTAGAAGTAGAAGTAGAAGTAGAAGTAGGAGATGGAGATGGAGATGGAGATGGAGATAGAAGGGTAGGCGAACTATTTGAAGACGCTTCGCTACAATTATTCTTATTATTATTATTATCATTCTTATTATAATCTATAGCGAAAGGATTATGCGGCTGATCATAATTATTAATATCACTTTTACTGCTATTTACAACAACACTACCATCTTCTTTAAACCTAACATTTTTTATTTTATTCTTATTACTTGTAGTATCAACTAAAGGATAGACTCACTCTTTATTCACATTATTAAATTCAATACAATTTTGTAATGCAATAAGATTATAATTAAATAAAGCCAATAAATAAGCATAATGTCTTGCACCTAAATGAGAAGTAATATGTCTTTTAGAAGTAAAACCCCCACTCAATTTAACTCTTAAATCGTTTAAATCCTTAACTAAACACCTTCAAGGCAGATTACGAAAAATATATAAATATTCATTAGCATTTAGTTCGAATAAAGAAGGATTATTCTTAAAAGTATCTAAAAATTGAGTATAACTTACAGTAAGAATACTAACATAAACACCATTATCTGAAATACTAATATTATCAGTTGCTTTAAAATTATCGTTATCATATTTATTATTTACTATAACAATAGTAAATTTATTCACATTCATCCTAATAATAGACTCTAGCAATCCTTGTGCAACTATGGTAATATTTCTATTAAAAATACCCACTAAACCATTTAAGGAATAATATAATTCATTGTTTCAAGTTCTTTTATTATGCACATTATATTGAGTAAGCTTAGAGAAAGAAACAACCAAATCGTAATTTAAAATATTAAAATTTTTCATATAAAAAAAGAATAAATAAC
>NW_013618054.1:0-474 GCF_000695525.1 Brassica oleracea var. oleracea
CCCGTCGCTTCATAACCTGGAGCCGCGTCACCGCCGAGTACGGGATCCTTCCCCTCCGGGCCTTCTGAACACGTCGGAAGGAAGCATGCGGATTTCAGGTCAGCAAGGATGAGATCGAAATCTCCATCCACGACTGCCAAATCTCCCTTGCAGCCGGACAGTCGGGCCTCTTCGGCCTCTAAGGTCGGAGGAGTCTCACTTTGGAACGATTGAACCACGGCCATCCCGCCCTCGATCGTCGCCAAGGCTAAATCCCTGTTCCGAATGCATTCGAGAGAGCCCAGAAAGGCAGAGATCTTCACCAAGCAAGCTTGGAACTCAGAACAAAGAGTGTTCTTGGCCTCTCGAATCCCGCGGCTCACTAATCCTGCCTCGCCCTCGATCTGACGCTGAAGACGACGCACCTCCGAAGATTTGGCCTTCCTAGCTTTCTTCTCCTTAAGCAATGAACTCGCCGTCTTCCCGAGGTCCCTC
>NW_013618054.1:6566-8723 GCF_000695525.1 Brassica oleracea var. oleracea
TAGGGTTTAGGTTCCCTTTATATAGTCTTCTTAAGGCGGGCCTTAATCGGTTGGAGTAGGTTAAACTCTTCCGTATTTGGAAATATGGAAGGTTCTCCTTATCGGAAGTTTTCCTTTTCCCAGAGGAAGGGAGGCGGTCTCGGAACCGGACCCAGAGAACTCCATAGCGGGGAACCGGGGTTCCTCTTAGCGGGGACCCAGAGGCCGGTGTTCTGCCTGGGGTCTAGAAGAATTCAATACCTGTGTATTTTTCCCCAACAGTTTGCCCCTTATTGCTCGATTTCGTCATCGAACTCGGGGAATAACATGTGCACCCAAGTCAACCGGAGTTGCTCATTCTCAGCAGGCTTCCCTTGGGCAGAACAACGCTCCAGTAATCCTGCGATCCCGGGTTTCACTCTGGCCGGAACCACTCTCTGAACCCGGGGGAGGACCGGTTCCCTTTCTCCATACCGGGGTCTGGCGCTATTGAACCCCTGGTTTCTGGTCGGAGATGGGTGGCTCTGGGCTTCTGATGGTGTCTTGGAGATGGTGGAGCCTGGAGCTCTGATGTGTCCTGAGAAGGGGCTTTATGCACTGATGTGTAGAGGATAGACTGGAGGACTGGGTGTTGAAACAGAAATTCACACTGTCGATTTCCGTTTAAATAAGGAAAGTTAGGAAAACCCTAATTTCTCAGAGGTCTCGGATATCTGCTAAACCACATGCCAAGCAATCAGAATATGAATCCGCGTTTGAGCGTTACAACAAGGTAAGAGCCTGGGCTACGAGAGCTGTCGGCGAGATTCCTAGTCCTAAAACCCTAAGATTGCAAGACCTAATTGGGTCGCAGCTCGAATAACAAAAACGAAAAGTTGCCTAAAATTGCTGTAAGTGCTAAGTTGCTCTGAAAAAGTTCTTTTTTATGCCTCTCGCCTAGGACTCCTTATATACTCCTCCAATGCCGATTTTAGCTTTTCCCTTCCTGAACTTAAGTCGTCTTAAGTGAAAATGGAGATATTCCATTTTTTCCGATCATCACGCTTATCCGCGAAAACTTAACATTTTTTCTGCGGAAGCTTAACTTTTCTTTTATTTTGTAAAACAAAAACATAAACCGCCATAGTATCTACGGGATCATTCTTAAAGAACCGTAAGTGGGCTTGTAGTCGCGTTTTAGACCTCGTTGGGCCGTCTTTCGACATGAAACGTTTGTTACGATTTTCTTTTTGATAAAAACAAGTTCTCGCGGTTTTTATCGTAAAGTTTCAATGTAACTCTGATCGGAATAATTTGAGGAACGATATGACTGCGGTACACGGGAGCTAGCATTGAGCAACAGACGAGAATGCACGGTTTTGGGTCGTACCCATTGCTCGATGTCCGAGACAGTTCGGTCGCTACGTAGGAACCGACTCGTACGCGGGTCGGTCGCTACGTAGCGACCGACTCTTACGCGGGTCGGTCGCTACGTAGCGACCAGCTCCTTTGCGGGTCGATCTCTACGTGGTGACTTTGTTTGGATTCTTTTTCGATGTTCCATGAACGTGTTCTTGGGCTACGAGTATTTAGTTTCGATGAATGAACCAAGATTAGTGCAATATTTCACCGCAAGATTCTTCGTAAAAGTAATCTTTACGAAGAATACTTTTCGTAAAAACGTTCATGCTGATTTTTACGGATATTTGGATGTTAACTTCATCGTGTCCGTTTTTGGCCCCAACAGTTTGCCCCCAGCTTGTTAGAATCGTGGATTACGACGAGATTCCAGTGCACGGTTTGGCGAGTTAGGCAAGATAGGCGTGTTGGACGGAGTTTATATCCGAAGATTCACAGACAAATAGTAACATTTAAGGCCTATAAGAAGGAGGGTAACTTCTCTCGTAATTTTCCAGTTACTTATTTTCATAAGAAGTTTCTTGAGAGAAAGTTCCCTTTCCCTCTTCTTCTCTTTTTTTTTTTTTGAAGTTTAAAAGATGTCTAGCAGAAAAAAAGGCTTCGAAAAGAGGTACCTCCCGCGGTTCTTCGTCTGAAGGTGTTTATGATGCGTTCTTGTGCCGAAGGCCAAGTTCACGCCTCACTCGATAATTCCTGCCGATGGCGAGGCGTACTGGATAGCAAGATATTGTTTGATTACTCCCCCCCTAGCGAGAAGTCATTTTCTGTCATGAACCAGCG
>NW_013618055.1:0-1026 GCF_000695525.1 Brassica oleracea var. oleracea
GATTTGTCGCGAAGCGGGCTTTTCCATATTTCCTTCTTCTTTGTGATATCTTCGGAAATTTGACATTTATCTATTCCCTCGGATGCGATAAACCGTCATACCAGTTTTTGGGTTCAAGTCTTTTGGGACCAAAGATGGGCTGTTGTTCGCAATTCGGACCCTCTTTGGGCCGTATCGAAACTTAAGCGTTTTTACGATTTTACTCGCGAAGTAGCCGTTGGTATATGCATGGTTCTTCCAACGGAACCCTGCTTCTTCGCATAGCCGAGGCAGTTGGTGTTAAGTTAACTGTTAACTGCTCTACTACGAAGAATAGGAAACTGTTCGAGAGACATAACCTTCCCAACTTCCCGAATACTTTCGACGATGTTTTTTAGCCGGAACATTGGTGTCGTATCCACGGACCCGAAGACTGAGTAATGGAAACTTCAGACGAAGATGCATGGTTATGGGATGGGACTGGGTTCGGAATGGTCCATGGAGAATTGGCCGCGCTCGCCGGGCGAGCTGATCTGTGGCACGATCTAGCTCGCCGGAAAGCCGACCGGCAACACGGTTGTGCTCGCCGGGCGAGCTGGCCCGTGTCACGTCCGAGCTCGCCGGCAAGTCGACCGGCGACACGGTCGTGCTCGCCGGGCGAGCTGCCTCGTGTCGAGGCCGAACTCGCCGGCGAGTCCTCGTGTTGCGGCCGAGCTCATCGGCGAGTCGATTGGCAACTCGGCCGTGCTCTCCGAGCGAGCTGGCCCGTGTCACGGCCGAGCTTGCCGGCGACTCGACTGGCAACACGACCGTGCTCGCCGGGCGAGCTGGCTCGTGTCGCGGCCGAGCTCGGCGAGCGATCCGTTTCAGCTGTTCGTTTTCTCGGCTTTTGAAGTTTTGACCGAGATTCGGTTTTTCTAAGGACTTTCGGACATCGATTCCGTCGTGACTGATTTTGACCCCAACAGTTAGCCCCCCTGCTAGCTAGGATCCGTGGACCTGGGTGTTAGGTCCTAGCTTGCGGTATGGTCTGTTCTAGGTGGAATT
>NW_013618055.1:1128-1275 GCF_000695525.1 Brassica oleracea var. oleracea
AAAAAAAAATTGTATAAGTAAGGGAAGTAAGTTTTTCAAATTTTTTACTCACTTCTTCCCTTGAAAAGATTTCTCCAAGATGGAAATTTTTTCTCCAATGTCTCTCTTTGCTCAAAGAAAATGTCTTCAAGAAAAGGATCTTCAAAG
>NW_013618055.1:1347-1784 GCF_000695525.1 Brassica oleracea var. oleracea
GTTCGAAGTTGAGGAAGAAGCAAAGGATGCGTACTACAAAGCTCTTTGCGGCTTGCCTCCGCCTTCGCAAGACATTCCGATTCCTAAGAGGCCCGTATGGTCGCCAAACGCACCCCTTACACCGAGCATGGTCTCTCCCGACTACCTCACGACTCTCAGGGACTTTTACCAGATCCCAAGTGGAGTCGTATTTCGGATCCTGAGTGGCAACGAGAGTGCGAAGAACCCTCCAGAAGGTTTCTGTACTTGCTACGAGGCCTTCCTGGTGTATTGCCGTATGTGGTTTCCAATCCCTGGTACCATCGTCAGCGCGCTTCGCCACTTTGGGCTTTCGATCAGCCAGCTAAGCGTTCCGGCCTTGCAGCATTGGCTCGGCGTGTTGATCTCGAGTTACAAGTTAGGAATGGATCTTAACCCTGGCGACTTCGAGGGATTTT
>NW_013618055.1:6934-8710 GCF_000695525.1 Brassica oleracea var. oleracea
CACGATCGAGCTCGCCGGCGAGCCGACCGGCAACACGGTCGTGCTTGCCGGGCGAGCTGGCATGTGTCACGGACGAGCTCGCCGGCGAGTCGACTGGCAACACGACCGTGCTCGTCGGGCGAGCTGGCCCGTGTCACGGCTGAGCTCGTGTCGCGGCTGAGCTCGCCGGGTGATCCGTTTCGGCTGTTCGTTTTCTCGGCTTTTGAAGTTTTGAACGAGATTCGGTTTTTCTGAGGACTTTCGGACATCGATTCCGTCGTGACCGATTTTGACCCCAACAAGCATTAGTCAGCATACTACCTAAGGTTATGGCAGACCAGCTCCAAATCGATCGACAGTAAGGCACCAGAAGCGATCGATAGACACTTGGTCGCATCGATCGATACCACGTCTACACCAGACGACGAGCAGCTGATACCGAACAACATGGAGTCAATGCAGGAGCAACTGAACGAGCTTTCAGCATACACCTACGACAATATAGGATGGTATCAGTTCAGCATTGAAGACGTCCTAGAAAGGCTACATAACATCTCAAATGCAATACAGAAGATGGATGAGAGATGGACCAGAAACGATGAGGCCACAAGAAGTTTCATTGCAGCTTGGTCCGTAATGTGCAGAGATGAGGTGGATGCTTGTTTCCCAACAAGTAGCTGTCTTTCCACCAACTAGCCACATACCTCCACAGTCAAGCTAAATGACTATAACAAAGCGCTGAGTGGGAGGCAACCCACTATTAGGTAACTTTAATTGGTTTTCTTAGTTATTAGTATTTACTTTCGTTTTCATTCTTTCAGATTTTTTGCACGACCCAAGTAGGATGATTACCAACATATCGACCGTGGACGAAACGTCGACATCGATCGACACACACTCATACACGACGATTGATGCATACCGATGCACATCGATCGATTCCCATTCCGGTCAGGTTTATCTTCCTAACTTGTTACATTTGTACCTATGATTTATTTCCACCGTAACTCCGATTATGTTACACTGGGACAGTGTAATTTAAGTCTGGGGGGAGGTTTACTGATATAATTTATTCTGATTCTTCTAAAAGGATTTTAATATAATTATGCTTAGCTATGTTAAAGGGACTATGACCTTATTTATACTTGAATGTCTGACCACTCTTTAGCACTATTCTAGATTTACTGATTGCAGATAGTACTAAGATGCTAAAGTGGATCAACCTGTCAACTATACACACTTGCCTTGATTGTTTGAAGGAACCAAAGCTGACCTCCAACACTAAACCTGACATAATCGCTTGTCTTGGGGCTTGGTATACATGGGATCGGATTCTTCAGACAAGTCTGGAAGGTAACGCCTTATGTAGATTTATTTATCACAATTTTCTCTCTCTATTTCGACCCTAGAGTAGTAAGTTAGTTAAAAAAAAAAATTCGAAATCTATTGCTTTATTAGGACTTTGGATCTAGTTAGGAGGAATCTGAACATGACTTGGTGGCTAAAACCATTAAGGCTTGCTTCATAAAGATTCCAGTAAAAGAATTTGAACGGTACTTGGAGGCGGCAATCTTCAAGGCTCGCTTCACAAAGAATTCTTGGATATAGGTCAAAAAGAAGTGAACAGGACTTGGTGGCAACCACCATTAAGTCTTGATTCATGGAAGCCTGTACAATCTTGGTCACTGATCCTGCAATAGAAGCAGACTTTGACTCAAGAGAGAATTTAGAGAGAGAGAAATTATGAACCAACTTTTACCTGCAGTTCCAGATACTTGTCTGAAATCCTTGCATCCT
>NW_013618056.1:0-8673 GCF_000695525.1 Brassica oleracea var. oleracea
CCATATTTCTTCTTGTCTATGAACGAAACAAATTTCAAGCCTTGCCTTGCTCTGATACCATGAAAGACAAGAGAAACTATGAGAAGATAACTTCTTATTCATATATTGTTACGTACCAGGTTATATACACAAGCTACAGACACAAGATAACTATCAATCTCCTCGTCCTTATCTCTAACTATAACAACAATATTCTCTCCAATATACTCTCCTATGGATATATCGGTTCTAGACCTCTAGAACCTTAACAAATAACGATCACTTCCTCCTGCTCGATGCCCATGTGACCTCTCTTCGTCTTTATTTTTTTACTTTCTTTGATAAACATTTTTTTTGTTTCTTTTATAACTTAGGGGCTTGCCCCTTGGTGTGGCAAGTACTCGTTACTGTCGGGCAGGGCAGTGAAGTTAGACTTCCACAAATTCAAACCTACTCAATTAATTCATTAACAAGTTACTAGTGCTCTAGAGCATGTTCAGTGGGAGAGACCTACTAGGTCTCTTAGGTAATATTTAATTACTAATTTTTTGTTAAGAGATTTTGTTTAAGTATTTTTGTTTTCTTTGCTCCAATGGTAAAACCTCATCAGGGATTCTTAAAAAAAAAACACTTGTGCATGTGTGTGTGTCTGTGAATGTTTTCTTTTGTCGTTGTTGTATGAACAGAGTGTCTGTATAACCAAAACAAATCAGATTGATCACAAAAGGAACAAAAATAAAAAATAAACAGAGGATGCATAAACAGAGTATCAACTTACCCTGGCTTTGCTTCTAATGTCCATTCTAGATCCACCGATCCTGCTCATTCACAATCCATACGAAAATATCAAAAACCCAGAAGACGACAACAAAGAAAGAGACAAGTTTTATGATGTACACGTCAAAACATAAGAAGAGATCAATAGCAAAGGCAAAAGCTTTTGGATCATAACAATACTAAGAAACATAGATAATGAGACCATATGTATTCGGCAATGATTTGCTTGGTGGAGTCGGAGAGGTTGAGGTTGACGAGATCTGAGAGCAGAGACATGGCTGCGTTGGAGAGAATAATAGTGAAATTAATGAGTGTTGTTTTAGGGAAGGCGATCGAAACAGCTTCTCAACATCAGCATCATTGCATCAAAATCAAAAATAGAAAATATATACACACAAACAATAGCTTCAATATAAAACTGAAATCCATTGACAACTAATCCAAACACTCTTCAAATTGAGATTTTTATCACACAACAAACGCTTAGCCTCTAGTTTCAAGATGATCCAATTCTAAAGAACCAAAAGAAAGCATCAGAGATATAGTAAGTATACCTCTCGTTTACACCAACAGATAAAGCATCACCACCCCCACCAAGAACCCAACCAAAACCTCCACCAATCTTCTTCCTTTCCCTCCACCACCACCCGAGAACTCAAAACCTCCATCAATCTTCTTCCTTTCCCTCCACCACCACCATCTTCGTCCCACCACCGCTCCTCAAATGCGCCAACAAACCTTTCAAGAACATCTTGCTATACAGCAACGTCGCGTCGTCTTCGCCAGAATCAATCCCAGAGCTAGGCCACCCGGTCTCCGCCACAATCACGGAAAGATTCTCGTGTCCCATCACAGCCATGGACGTTCTGCATCGCACTGAGGGGGAACAGGGAGACGTCGGGGGAGTACGAGACGATGTCTTTTTCGACGGAGATGATGGAGATTTTGGCACGGGGGTAGAAACCACCAGCGCATCGCGGAACCACCGAGAGAGGTCGTTTATCTCGACACCTTTCATCTGTCCAATAACAATTTAGCACCACATGTCTTTAAGAGACGTGCCTTCTGCCTCCTAGTTAAGATACGTACCTTAGATTTTCATTTATTTTTTTATTTTTTAATTCCTACTTAAGGCCATCATTATCCACGGTTTCTTAGGACGGGGTTCTTAGAGAAATATAAGAAACTGTTTCTTATATTTCAACTAAAAAGTTAAGAAACTGTTTCTAGTTTCTTAACTTTTTAGTTGAGAATTAAAAAACAGTTTCTTATATTTTCCTAAGAACCCCGTCCTAAGAAACCGTGGATAATGATGGCCTTAAGACACCCGATTAAGAGCCTCCAATAAATATGTTCTATATACTGACTATAGTAACGTTTATCCTACAATAATTACAAAAAGTAGAGTGCAGTAACTATTGTTGCTAAAATAAACAGTTGCAAACAAATTTTTATAATGTTTTTTTTTTGATGATACAAATTTTTATAATGTTAAGTCATATATATAGACCATACAGAATTCAGATTGCATTTTTCTTGTACAAATACTTGTATAGTTCATTTACTTAAAACTACATATTTCATATATATAGATTATACACACACTGAGATACAGATACACTGTGTCTCTCTGTCTCTCACACACACATAGACGAATATTACACACACACACAATATATATATATATATATATATATATATAGGTATACAGGGGTGAACCTACATCAAGACTAGGTGTGGTTTATGCCACAACCTAATTTTTTATTTTTCATTAATAGTTACCGTTAAAAATTATTGAAATGTTTCTATGTATGACATTAGTATATGAATATGATTTCATGCCCCAATCTAAAACCAGTTCTGGATCCGCCTCAGTACTACGTTGTATCTTTTGAAATTTCATCTAAAAGGACGCAACTTTGTTATAGTTTATAGTAATGAAGCTCGCATTTTTTCCAGGACGAACAATATTCATACATAATATAGTTTTTTGGGTGGTGAATCCATTTTTTCGTCAATTGATTTATATTAAACATGGGATGAAATACAAGTTGTGATACATAAGCCGGCGAAACACATTAAATCTTCGGAAACAATGTCCAGGAAAAAAAAATTTCAAACTAAAAACCCAAACAAGAGCGCCTAAGAACAAACTGAAACATAACTTAAGGCTAAAGCAAATGCCTACAACTAGACCCTCCTAAATCTTTTTTGGTCGTGAATTCATGCCACGATGCAACATAAAAAATGTAAAACAATGATCTTAATTTTTTTCCTCCAAACTTGATACCCCAAGAGGCATTGGACGTAGCCCTGGGTGAAATCCGAGAGGTGATGGTACAATATACTAACTGCGCTGACCCTTCGGAAAGTGCAGCCCTGAAAGAAAGGCTACGACTAGCGGAGACACAGGGACAGCTTGAGTCATCAGCTGCCCAAATGGTTCGGGCGTCTCTAGCTCGCAAAGTAACTGAAATGGAACGGCCACTGAGACAAGAAACACAGCCCCAAGATCGTTTACCTATTGCAGCCCGGTTGGGCTCTGCGGTTGAATGTATTGCAGAACTAGAAACAGAGGATCACACCAACCTCATCGGTGAGAGTGATGATCGCATTCATGTCTCTAACAGACTCGGCCCCCTCCCTATGAATCCCCCGCGGGAGATTGTGAATAGTTCCCCAGCTAGAACACTGAAGAGGAAACCTGGAAGGCCTCCGGGAAGGAAAACGGTTGCTTCAAGCCCAAACCCTCTGCAGGGAGGTGGCTCCCGGAAGAGGAAAACCCAGCAAATTAAACCACCTAACTGCAGGAAGAAGCTAGTGGTGGAGGAACAGGGAGAAGGCAAAGCGACAAGACAGAAAAGAGCTAAGGGAGAGAGTTCTCGAGCGGTTAATGTGCAGGACAATACTGCAACGTCCTCTGATAATGTACCGCTGGCCAACATGATCCCAAGAATTAGCAAGCGCCGGATGGATTTTTGGAATCCATCCAGCCACGTTCCTTAGCGATCGCAAGCTGGAACTGTCAGGGGTTGGGGAATCCCCGGACAGTTCGAAGATTGGGAGAGATATCTAGGAAGTACGATCCAGATATCATCTTCATCATGGAATCAAAAAACCCCAATGAAGTGGTGCTCAAGAAACTGGAACATTTGCTACAGAGATATGAGTATCACTACCTGGTACCTCCGACTGGCCATGGAGCGGGTGGACTAGGCTTATTCTGGAAACAAGAGCTGAACATTGAAATTGTAGAGTCTAATGCCAATGTAATCGACACCACTGTTGAATTTGAAGGAAAAGTTTTTTATGCCTCATTTGTTCATGCCAGTACTGATAAAACTCAGAGAAACCTCCTATGGGAGCACCTTCTCGCCAATGCCTCTAGTAGAGATGAGCCATGGTTTGTAACCGGAGATTTTAATGACATAATCAGCTCTGAGGAGAAGGATGGTGGAACAGACAGACCAGAGGGTTCATTTTCCGATTTGCGCACCTTCTTCTCGGAAGGGGACCTATTTGATCTCCAACACTCTGGAGACTTTCTATCTTGGAGAGGAAAGCGTGGTGATCACCTGGTTCGATGCCGACTGGACAGAGCCATTTCGAACACTTTGTGGACGGAGCGGTTCCCATCGGCTCGATGTGAATATCTTGGATTTGAGAGTTCAGATCATATGCCGTTGCTGTCTTTTTTCGACAAGGGTCCACGACGGAGGCGTGGTCTCTTTCGATATGACCGTCGCCTGTGCAAGAATGATGAAGCAAAACGAGTGATCTCTGATACGTGGAGAGGGACGCCAAGCTCCTCGGTCAGTGACAAACTGACCTCCACCCGAAGTGCGATCTCAGCTTGGAACAAAGCACAACAGCGTAACAGTCAAAAGACCATTGAGATTAAAAAACGGGAACTTAACGAAGCTCTTTCAAGCCTAGTCAACGACACTGTTTTGATCCAAGACATTTCCGAAAAGCTCAATGCAGCTTATCTTGCGGAGGAAGAATACTGGAAGCAACGGAGCAGGCTCCTCTGGTTGAAGCTAGGAGACCGCAACACGGGTTATTTCCATGCGATAACCAAGTCTCGGAAACGCGCAAATGGACTCTCAGTCATAGAGCGGGAAGACGGTCAGATGGTTTATAAGGAAGAAGAGATCATCGCGGTTATAGGCGACTATTTCCAGACCATGTTCGCGTCTCTCCCTGGACAACGAGAAGAGACAGTCCGCCAAGCCCTCCGCCCTATCGTCTCAACAGATGAAAATGAAAACCTCACTGCAGTCCCAGAAGCGAATGAGATCAGGGAGGCGGCGTTCTCTATCCATGCGGATAAAGCACCAGGCCCGGATGGATTCTCTGCGGGGTTTTTTCATACGCATTGGGAGGAGATCGCACCCGACATAATTAGAGAAGTGCAAGGGTTTTTTCGGGGAGATTCACTGCCGGACGATATCAATGATACTCACATTCGCCTTATCCCAAAGATCTCCAAACCCCAAAAAGTCTCGGATTACCGGCCAATCGCACTGTGCAACGTCTACTACAAAATCTACTCGAAGATCATCACTCGCCGCCTGCAACCGCTTATGGAGAAGCTGATTTCCGAGAACCAATCTGCCTTTGTGCCGGGCCGTGCAATCGGAGATAATGTGCTTATTACTCATGAAAACCTACACTACCTTAAGACGTCAAAAGCGGAGCAAAGATGTGCGATGGCGGTTAAGACGGATATGAGTAAGGCATATGATCGTCTCGAGTGGGAATTCATCTCCCTTGTTCTAAACCGGTTGGGATTCCACCGTAACCTTATTCGATGCATAATGCAATGTATCACTTCTGTTACATACTCCTTCCTCATTAACAGCTTGCCTAGAGGGAAGGTGGTACCGAGCAGAGGTATCCGCCAAGGCGATCCTCTTTCTCCCTACATATTCATCATGTGTAGTGAAGTCCTCTCGGGATTATGTAACAGAGCGCAAGAAGAAGGACTACTTCAGGGCCTACAAGTGGCAAGAGGGAGTCCTCGCCTGACCCATCTCTTCTTCACGAACGATACAATGTTCTTCCTTCAAGCCAATAAGGAGAATTGTGCATCACTTAACTCTATCCTACACAAGTACGAGAGAGCATCTGGCCAATCTATAAGTAAAGAGAAGTCTGCAATCACTTTCTCCAGGAAATCCCCGGCCTCCCTAAAGTCGATGGTGAAGAATGTGCTTCAAATACAAAAGGAGGGGGGTGCTGGGAAATACTTGGGACTTCCCGAACACTTCGGTCGGAGGAAGCGGGACTTATTCTCGTCTATTGTAGACCGAATTAAACAGAAGGCAAGGGGATGGACAAACAAGTTCCTCTCGGCAGCCGGAAAACTCGTGATGCTTCAAAGTGTTCTTTCTGCAGTACCTTCTTACCCCATGTCGAACTTCATGCTACCGGTCTCTCTTCTCAAACGTATCCAGTCGGTGGTGACCCGCTACGGGTGGGATAATAATGAGAGTAACAGGAAGATGGTGTGGGTGGCGTGGGATAAAATGGCCAAGCCAAAAGCTATTGGAGGCCTTGGTCTACGCGACTTCCAGAACTTTAATATCTCCCTTCTAGCCAAGACCAGCTGGAGACTCTTGCAGAACCCGAACAGTCTTTTGGGGAGAGTTCTGTTTGGGAAGTACTGTCCTGATACCAACATCCTCCTAGCTTCGGGCTCTAGCGCTATGTCTCATGGATGGAGAAGCATTCTTTTGGGAAGGGACCTTCTCTTGAAGAATTTGGGATGGATCGTTGGGGACGGAAGCTCGATCAATATCTGGAACGACCCTTGGCTGAGCCTGAATGTACAAATGAGACCAATGGGACCATCAGGAGAAGAGCACATGCTCCTCACGGTTGCAGATCTTTTGATCCCTGAGACACGAGAATGGGACATACAGAGAATCAACCTGATCTTACCAGACTACAAAGACTTGATCACGAACCTCAAACCAAGCCGCACCGGGGCTCCGGACAAACTTATCTGGCTGGGAACAAAATCCGGCGATTACACCACCAAGTCAGGGTACTATACTACGGTTAATGGAGAGGAGTTGTTTGCTAGAAACCAGGGTGGTGCGAACTTCAAATGGAGCACTAATGTATGGAACTTGCCATGTGCACCAAAAGTGAAACTGTTCTCATGGAAACTACTCAAAGGAGCACTGCCGGTTGGCGAACAGCTACTAGAGAGACACATTGTTGTTGACCCCCTTTGTAAGAGGTGCGGCTGCTCAGAATCTATTACTCATCTCTTCTTCCAGTGTAGGTTTGCACAGCAAGTCTGGCAACTAGCCCCTTTCACGTCCGAACTGGATTTCAGAGGAATGATAGATTTAATGTCTAGCTGGACCTCTTTCTGTGCGAAACAATGTCTCCCCCCTGCAGGTATAACGTCGGGCTCTCTATTTCCTTGGATCCTATGGATGCTGTGGAAAGCTCGAAACAACTTTGTCTTTGATGGCCACTCTGCCTCCCTAGAAACTACATTGTCCTCTGCCATTGCACTAGCACGTGAATGGTCAAGGGAAGTGAAGAAGGAACCAGCGCGTCACCTCCACAAGCCCACACAGGGCAAGGCTCCTCCAGCGGGCGCAGTGGTTGTTCGATCTGATGCGGCATGGTCCAGCGCAAACAATTCAGCCGGCTTGGGATGGGTTATCCTCTCTAGCTCTGGTAACCAATCCTTCAAAGCAAAGACAAGGTGTGTGGGATCTCCTCTCATAGCTGAGAGTCTTGCTCTCCGCGAAGCAATCATCACCTGTCAAAATCTGCAAATCAAGACGGTTCTCTTTGAATCTGATGCCTCTCAACTTGTTAAATCTATCACCGACGGCCACTGCCCTACCGAGCTCTATGGGGTGGTCTCAGATATCTTGTTTTATGCTTCTGCATTTGAGTTTGTCAATTTTTCTTGGATTCCCCGAGAAAGAAATGTAATAGCTGATAGGTTGGCAAAGGATACCCTGCTTGTATCCAAAACATTGTTTGTTGGGGATGCTTTTACTGCCCCCAACTAACCACATAATCAATTAAATTTGTGTTCAAAAAAACGATTATGCGTACACTCACATAATAGACACGTTTTTTTTTCTTGCTAAATGGTAAATGTCATTAACAGGGTAATGATAGTCTGATTACAAAGAGTTGCAATCCCATCTGCTCGAAAGCTGATCTGATGCAATAGGCCGCAAAAAAGTTAAAAAAAACTTATTACATCCATCTAAGAACTAAGATTTAAATGTGAACAAACCTTAGAACTACAAGAAAGCAACATGCATCAACTGTTCCTAACAAGCACTTCCAAGAACCTAGACAGAGTCAACAGGAACCGAGGAGTAGACTTAGGGCATCTCCATCCCCACTCCATTTTTTCCTCTAAAATGGTGTAAAAGTGAATATGGAGTAAGGAATTCTCCAACCCAACTTCATTTCTCACTTCATAATGGAATTTACTCCATAAATGGAGTAATCTATTTTTTGTTTGTTCATCACTCCATTATGGAGTAGGAAATGGAGTGGAGTTGGAGCATTTTTACTCCATATTCATTTTACTCCATTTTGGAGGAAAAAATTGAGTTTTAAATTGGAGATGCTCTTAGCGGAGATGGTTTGCTGAAGATGAACCCGAAGGTCTCACAAGCTGCGACGACAGAGGGCCTAGTAATCCGCTCCGGTGCTAGCTGAGGGGGGACTTCATTGAAACCTTCACCAAAAGCCTCTCGGGTAGATCTCTTCCGGATGAGACAGGGAAATCAACACTTCAGTGAAACACATGAGGTGAACCATAGTCAAGCGGAGGCGGTACAATGCTCCCCGAAAACTGGCTACGCGACACATGGAAACTCAGAAGATAGCGAAGACTTCGAAGCTATCAGAAGGAAACCACCC
>NW_013618057.1:0-631 GCF_000695525.1 Brassica oleracea var. oleracea
TGCCCACCGAGAAATGGGACGCGCGGCGACTGAAGCGACGTAGTGCAAACTACGTTGTCATGGACGGGGAACTACACCGATGGACCGCTACGAAGGTGCTACTCAAATGTATCTCCGGCGAAGAAACGAGACTAGTCATGGCCGAAACACATGAAGGAGCAGCAGGCAATCACTCGCCGGACGAGCTCTTGCATTAAAAGTGAAGAATCTCGGATTCTACTGGCCAACCATGAACGCCGACTGCGAGAGATACGTGCGCAAGTGCGACAAATGCCAGCGTCATGCTCCCACCTTACACAGCCCAACGCAGTTCCTTCATACCCTAACTGCTCCATACCCATTCATGCGATGGGGAATGGACATCATCGGTCCAATGCCGGCATCTCGCCAAAAGAAGTTCATCCTGGTCCTCACAGACTACTTCAACATGTGGGTCGAAGCCGAAGCCTATGCCAGCATCACCGACAAGGAGGTGAAAAACTTCGTCTGGAAGAAAATAATCTGCCGACACGGGATCCCATATGAGATCATCACAGACAACGGTTCACAATTCATCTCGCATCATTTCAAGGGATTCTGCGACAGATGGCGAATTCGACTCAACATGTCGACCCCGAGAAACACGCACAGA
>NW_013618057.1:7697-8071 GCF_000695525.1 Brassica oleracea var. oleracea
ATACGTGCGCAAGTGCGACAAATGCCAGCGTCACGCTTCCACCATACACAGCCCAACGGAGTTCCTTCATATCCTAACTGCTCCATACCCAT
Organism: Brassica oleracea var. oleracea; assembly: GCF_000695525.1. NCBI lineage: Eukaryota > Viridiplantae > Streptophyta > Magnoliopsida > Brassicales > Brassicaceae > Brassica > Brassica oleracea. Next base: position 7,790 of record NW_013618057.1, read on the forward strand.
ACATGCGATGGGGAATGGACATCATCGGTCTGATGCCGGAATCTCGCCAAAAGAAGTTCATCCTGGCCCTCACAGACTACTTCAACATGTGGGTCGAAGCCGAAGCCTATGCCAGCATCACCGACAAGGAGGTGAAAAACTTCGTCTGGAAGAAAATAATCTGCCGACACGGGATCCCATATGAGATCATCACAGACAACGGTTCACAATTCATCTCGCATCATTTCAAGGGATTCTGCGACAGATGGCGCATTCGACTCAACATGTCGACCCCGAGAAACC
>NW_013618057.1:8102-8380 GCF_000695525.1 Brassica oleracea var. oleracea
GTTGCTGGGCGGATGAACTAGATGGCGTCCTGTGGTCCCACAGAACAACTCCCCGCGGAGCGACGAAGGCTACGCCCTTCTCAATGGCCTACGGCGTCGAGGCAATGGCTCCCGCAAAAGTGAATGTGACGAGTTTGCGCCGATCACGATTGCCACAAAACGTCAAAATCAACTGTGACATGCTGCTCGACGCACTCGACGACATCGAGGAAAAGCGCGACCAAGCACTACTCCGTATCCAAAATTACCAGCATCAAATCGAGAGCTACTACAACCAA
>NW_013618057.1:8394-8645 GCF_000695525.1 Brassica oleracea var. oleracea
AAAAGGTTAAGTCGCGTCCCCTCGAAATGGGCAATCTTGTTTTAAGAAAGGTCTTCGAAAATACTAAGGAGTGGAAAGCCGGCAAGCTTGGAGCCAATTGGGAAGGACCATACAAGATAGTCGAAGTCATCAAACCAGGAGTATACCACCTCGAGACTTCAACAGGCGAAGCAGTACAGAGAGCTTGGAACTCCAAACATCTCTGCCTCTTCCATCCTTAGTCAAAACGAACACTTTACCGAGTAAATGCG
>NW_013618058.1:0-1664 GCF_000695525.1 Brassica oleracea var. oleracea
ATCAGGCTTTGGAGTTTCTTTTCTTTAGTTTCATTGTTATCCTTCTTTTGAAGGTTCTCTTTTTATTTAGCATCTACCGATGTTGGTTTTGGTGCTACTTTGGTTTGTACTCTGTTTGAACTCTGTTTCAAGCCTTGAAGCTTGAACGTTGAAATAAATTCAACCTTGACAAAAAAAAAAAACGTATAAGTTAGAGCAAGTTTAACCCTGTATCTTATTGTTGTATCTTATCTTAATTGGGATTAAAAATAAATGAGAAAAATAGATTTAGGGAAGACACGCCTCCTAATTAGGAGGTAGCAGAAACGTATCCCGCGGGACACCTGTCAAACCGTGAGTGGGTAGAGGAGAGGTTGAAGCGGTCTCGCCTCTTTCTCTCTGTCTCTCTTCTCTCCTTCTGTCAAATGTCTCTCCCGACGGCGATTTTTTTATCTCTCTGTCGACGGCGACTTCTCCCCCCATCGGTGGCTCTCTGGTTTCTCTCTCTCTCGGTGGCTCTCGGTTTCTCTCTCTCTCGATGGCTCTCATCGGCTACCTCTCTTTCGGTGTCTCTCTCGACTCTTTCTCTGGTTTCTCTCTCTCTCTCGGTGGCTCTTCTCTCGACGGCGACGGAACTCCCTCTTGGTGTCTCTCTTCCAAGGTAAAACGACTGTTGTGTTTTTCAATTATGCATGTATTTAGATTATGCATGTTTTTGTTTTGATCAATTTTGCATGTTTTTTTTATTTTTTTTGTCTTTTCGATTCTGTATCTCGGTGGCTCTCAAGCACGACGGCGACGGACAACTATCTCGGTGGCTCTCCTCCAATCGAAAGGTAAAGCTTCTGATTCATGTTGTTCGATTTTGAAGATTTTGATTTGTTTGTGGTGTTTGATTCTGTCTGTAGATTCTATATGTTGTGTCTTAGGATGGATGGATCAATTTCGAATTGTTTGTTGCAAGTTGGTTTAAAATGTGTCTTGATTAATTTTTTCTTTCTGTCTTTGTTTCGTCAGATGGATGGATGAATTTGCTTTTGTTCTTTGCGTTTTCAATGCGAATGATGAAGGGAATTAACCAAGTTTTTGGAACAAAGTTCAATGCAATACAGGTTAGCAATTACTCTTTGGTCTTGTGTAACAAGGTTTGATTTGTTCTGTCTCTGTTGTGTATTATGGTAACTCTTTAATCATGTGTAAATGAATAGATTTAGCTTCTGGTCTGAATAGAACTGAGTGTAATTAATGTTATGGTTAGCTTTAGCTAATGGTTAGGTAGAAATGAATGGTGTAGTGATGAATGTGTTAGATAGATGTCAACTCGGTTTGGTTGTTGTGTTCAATGCTTTGATAGTTCTCTTCAATCTATAAAAAATATTCATCATCCTCTTTCTTGAATTCATTTCAAACCGTATTTCCTCCTCTCACTTCCTCACTCTTTCCTTCTCCTCTATCTCTCTTGAGCGTGTTTTGGAGATGGATTCCAATCCATTTACGCATACAGGAAACTTTGTTGATCTACTTCATAGTCAACAAAGTATTTCTTTTGCTAACTATGAAGATATCTCGACTCTCTCTTCATCTCAACTTCCTTCTCTTGGCACGGATGATGTTGGTGAGCGTCGGGAACGAAGGACGTGGACTCCTACTGATGATATTCTGCTGATCAGCTCGTGGCTCAACAC
>NW_013618058.1:2529-3078 GCF_000695525.1 Brassica oleracea var. oleracea
AACCCAACACCATGGTCCGGAAGCGCTACGTGATGGGCTAGGGACGATCCTGTCAGAGTCACAAACTTTACTCCACGACCCAGACCAGTTCATCCACTAACTCGTCCCGCTGCGTCAAGGCATAAGGCTTTGCAACCCGTACCTAGAGTTAGCATTTTTCGTTAGATCAAGGCCTAAGGATTTTTAACCCGTACCATGACCTAACGTTGTGTTAGACTGGACTAGTCAAATATCAGAGTACTCATGAAGCGCATATAAAACAAATACTTTATTGATTTAGGAAATATTCATACATAGAATAATTCGAGACTAGGCCCGGCCTAATGCCAAATCGAGCCAACAAACACATAACAAAATACCGTTTACAAAAGGCATGAAATCTACTCCGGCGGTCCTAATGTCCAGAACCAAGCTATCCGATCATCCTTACCTAAAGCGACCTGCAAAAAGGACAACGGAGTTGGATGAGTAATCTAGTATTACTCAGTGAGCTGGCGGCCTCTACCCGCAACCTAGACTCTAACCCAGACAACCCAAAATAACAATCAA
>NW_013618058.1:3839-8635 GCF_000695525.1 Brassica oleracea var. oleracea
ACCAAACATGTACTCATGACTGACTCACTAGGATTCAAACACATAACCAAATAACCTAATTCTAGCAACTCAACCAGTTAGTCACTCCCTTACCAAGAGCTGACTAACCTCAATCAACAAGATTAATTAAACGAGGAAGTATTTAACTAGTCTAACAAGCAATCTACTTAATCAAACCGTTACCCAGATAGTTAGCCTCCTGCTATGAAACTATCTTTAAAGATAACGGGTACCTGCACTTAACCATATCAACACACAATAATAGAAAACATGATGCATCCTAGCCCTAGTTCTAGTCAAGGTATTAACTCAATCTTAATTCCTTTCATCTCAGTTTAGCCCACGCTAAACTGAGTCTGATTCCATAATTAAAATAACCCTAGGGACTCTATCACCCAGTAACGTGATCATTCTAATTTATATGCAGACTCAATCTACCCTAAAGTCCAAGTGGAATTCAAACAAACCAACTCACAGTGTTCTAGGCGATAGGCAGCTGGTTGATCGGAGAAGACTTAGCCAAAACCCAATAGACGACTTGACTGGACTGGACTGAGCTGATCTCGAATTAGACATAACCTCGGCTTCATCATAAAGAAACTGACAGGCCTCGACAGACTGATCTGGACTCGGACAGAACCTCCTTCCACTTCTGGATAGTTCTTCGAACCTTCCGGTGGAGTATCGAACTTCAGAACTTTGACTGATCTGAACCCGTGGAACTGATCTGAACCCGTGGAACTGATCTCTCTCTATACAGCACCTCCTATTTACCATATAAGATACTGAGTAGCTTGGACGGACTTATTTGGACAGAGCTTCCACCTCACAATCGCAGAGAATCACCGATTGGACAGAATCTTTCTTCTCGGTAGAGTATCGGCCTTCAGAATCGACCATACTCCTAGATAGACCACTTTCTTTCTTTCTCTCTCTCTCTACCCACATTTTTACTTTGCTTTTGGTGTGGAATGGATGTCTGAAACTGAGGGTAGGCATGGGTATTTATAGAAATCATCGACCAGTAATATCGAGCCACATAAGCGACTGTGTGTCAGCCCGCATGCTTCCGGTTGCATGCGTGGCGACACACGTGCGCACACATGTCTTGCTGCATGACTCAGTAACATGCTGAGTGACACACCGGCGTCCAGATGGATTGCTACATGGCTGGAGTCCATGCGACGTGACACACGGCCTGCTACATGTCGATCAGCATGCTTTGGTTGAAGATACAGCGACATCTCGTGCTTATACATGTCATGCTGCATGTTCCATCTTCATGCACGGTGACATGTTGTTCTTCGGTTGACACTCAGCTTTCTAGACACTTGACACCACGTCCTTGACTCATGCATTACGATACCTCGAGCTTCTCGGTTCATTTGCGCGATTTCGATCCTTCCGGTGAATTTTTGACCCGCGATCAATCCCGAATATTTTCCTGCTCCCGTTCTGATGCTCTGAATATATTTAATAAACTCCAAAATATTTCTGACCTTGACAGAATATTTTGTCCGAGCCTCCGGCTTCCTTGAAAAATTTCATAGCACTGAAATTAGGGTTTTTACTCGATTCCGGGTTTTCCCGTCGTGCTTCGATCCGTCGTGCTTACTGCCCGTCCTGCTTAATTCTCGTCCTGCTTCCAACTTACGATGTCTCTGATCTAATATTCTGCTGATACGAAGTTTTGTAGAAAACTTCGTGGTGAAGAAATGTCATGCTTCTAAAACGTCGAGCTTCTAAAACGTCGTGCTTCCAAAAATGTTATGCTTCCAAAACGTCCGTCTGATCAATCTAACACATCTTCTAACTATGGTCGAGCAGTTTATTCGACTCATAGTTCACTCAGGTTCAATTCTTCGACCACCTCGTTCTTTGAAATTTCCCGATCAATCTTTTTTGCCTGCGGTTCGACCACCAAGTTGAACCTCGACCAATCTTCTCGACCAATTGATCTCGACCATTTTATCCCGAAGGGCGGGTTATCACTGTCTGTCTTTCTTGTTCTTGTTATGGTCTTGTTAACTCTGGCTTTCTTGTCTTTGTGTGATGATGATTAACTATGTTTTTCTCATGACTTGTTGCATGTACTTGCTTTCAGGTCAAGAAAGTGTCACGGAGTGAAGCATTGAAAATGGGAGTCTTATGTCACGTTGTCTCTATTTGAAGACAGTATCACGGAGTCTCTGTTTCTTGTGGTCTTCTCGTGGAGTGGAGCAATCAGAGTGAAGGAGTTGTGTCACGCGTGTTTGTAGTATTTGGAGTCTTCTGTCACATTTTACTTGGAGTCTTTGAGTTATCTGTTTGGAGTCTTGTGTCACGTAGTACTTGAAATCTTGTATCAGTCATGTTTTGTTGTACTTGGTTCACGGATTCTTGTGTTTGTAATATTTGGTTCACGGATTATCATGTTCTCTATATAAATTCTTGTTGTTCACCACTGAAATATCACACAATCTAATTCTCTCCTTCTCACCATTGAAATATCACAGAAACACTTCTATCGTTCTCACCATTCAAAGATCAAGCCAATCTCATTCTCTCCTTCTCACCATTCAACTCAAGCCAATCTCATTCTCTCCTTCTCACGATTCAAACTCAAGCCAAACGAATTCTCTCCTTCTCACCTCACCATTCAAAGAAGATCAAGCCAAAAAAAAATAATTGGCATCGTCTTCTCATAACACATTTGATGGATCAATGGATGATGCTTTTGATCAATATTTTGATCAACATTTTGATCAATATTTTGATCAAGCGTTCGAGAATTTCTCCAATGACTATGGTGATCAAGAAAAAGAGAGAGAAAAAAAGGAAACAACGAACTTACATCGAAAGAAATCGTGAAGAAGGCGATTTACATTTATGAAATTATTATTTCAGCGACACTCCAACATATCCTCCAAATCTATTCCGACGACGATTTCGAATGAACAAACATTTGTTCATGCATATTGTTCATCGACTCTCCAATGAAGTCGATGAACAAACATTTTTTCAACCAAAAAACGATGCTCTCGGAAGGGTTAGTCTTTCTCCACTTCAAAAGTGTACAGCAGCCATTCGTATCTTGGCATATGATAATGCGGCTGATGCGGTCGACGAATACCTCCGCCTCGGTGCAACTACAACTCGGTCATGTTTGGAACATTTTGTGGACGGAATAATTTCTTTATTCGGCGAAGAGTACCTGAGAAGACCAACACTTGCTGATCTTCAACGTTTACTTGATATTGGTGAATATCGTGGATTTTCCGGGATGATAGGAAGCATCGATTGTATGCATTGGAAATGAAAGAATTGTCCCACCGCTTGGAAAGGGCAATACACTCGGGGTTCGGGTAAACGAACAATTGTTTTAGAGGCTGTTGCTTCATATGATCTCTGGATATGGCATGCGTTTTTTGGACCTTTAGGTACCTTAAATGATATCAATGTTCTTGATCGCTCACATGATTTTGATGACATAATAAATGGTCAAGCTCTGCAAGTCACATACTCTGTCAATGGAAGAGAGTATCATTTGACTTACTATCTCACTGATGGTATTTATCCGAAATGGGCAACTTTTATCCAATCAATTCCATTACCACAAGGCCCGCAAGCAGTTTTATTTGCTCAACGTCAAGAAGCTATCCGAAAAGATGTCGTGCGTGCTTTTGGAGTCCTGCAAGTCCGCTTTGCTATTGTTAAAAATCCAGCACTTTTTTAGGATAAAGTCAAAATTGGGAAGATTATGAGAGCTTATATCATACTCCATAATATGATAGTAGAAGATGAACGAGATGGATACACTCAGTTTGACGTTTCAGAGTTCCAAGAAGCTGAAGACAACGAAAGTTCACATGTCGATCTCACGTATTCTACAAATGGAAGATTATGAGACGAACGAGATGGATACATTCAGTTTGACGTTTCAGAGTTCCAAGAAGCTGAAGACAACGGAAGTTCACATGTCGATCTCACGTATTCTACAGATATGCCTTCAAATATCGCCAATATGATGAGTGCTCGAACTAGAATTCGTGATAGAAAAATGCATCAACAATTGAAAGCTGATTTGATTAAACATATATGACGTAAATTTGGACGTGATGAAGACAACAACTGAGCTTGAATTTTATTTATTTTTTATTCTCGTTTAATTTAGTAATCTTTGTTTTTATGTTTTTTTTTAAAGTTCTATGTTTAAAATGTTATCTTTTATAATGTTTTAATTAATAAAAAAAAATTATTTTATTAAAAATTTATTAATATTTTATAAATTAAAAATCTCTAAATAAGATACTACCATTAGAAGTCCAAAATCATAGTGTTTCTTAAGTGTATTTCTTAATTGTTTTTAATTAGTTAAATAATGATTAAGAGACCATATGAATATATGAGTTAATCTTGCTCTCAGAGAAATCCACGTGATGACGGCGAAGTCGAAAAGACAGAGGGAGTATGAGAAGAGATGGGAATGAAACGATGTTGGCCAAAACTGGGACCAGTTTAGGAGATATGGGTCTAGAAAGTTATGGGCTATATTTAAACCCAAATGTTTTTGTTCCGTTTAATTTAGTTGGCCTTAATTAGTAATATGCTGACGTGGAGAGAAAATGATTTCTGAGAGGTTGATATTTTTAAACACATGCATAGCTAGACAATCACCATATTTCCCTTTTGGTAGGACCAAATCCTTTTTCCGCGCTACGCATAGAGTATATACTTTAAAATACTATAATTATATTTAATTTGATTTGGTTATATAATTATAATTTGATTGTCTATTAATCATATATATTAATATA
>NW_013618059.1:0-1404 GCF_000695525.1 Brassica oleracea var. oleracea
ATGATGGAAGATGGATAGATGATGATTGACTCTCTCAATCCGTGGGTGTTGATTGACTCTCTCAATCTGTGTCTCAAGGCTCCTGTATCACACAAAGAACCTATGAACCACGAGCTCAATAGCCTTCTAATGTATCTCACACTTAGAAACTAAAGAACAGATTTTTTTTAAGCAAAGAAAACTCTTTGATAAAAGATAAACTGAATATTATTTCTTAAGGATTGAAAGGTGAATCTAAAATGTACAAATGGGTCTGCTTATATAGAGCAAGACCTCAGACAGAGACCAAACGGACACATGAAAATAAAGGAAACAAGAACTAAACAAGGAAACCGATAAACTAGCCGTTTGGAGGATTTCTTGGTTCCAATGGCTTTCTTCAAGGGATTTGATTCTGGTTTTGTATCTGGACGGTTTGAGGCTGTATGTTAGCTTCTTGGGAACTTCTTTACTGCAGAAATATGGATAGAAGTCGTGCCAATCTTGATGGGAAAAGAGCTGTTGAGAATTGATGGCTTTTGACTCCAAAAATGCCAAGTGTGGTCTGGATTGATTCTGAATAATCTGATGGATGCTGGTGCATTGTAAGAACGTCTCTGACTCTCCTGGATGATTGTATTGGTCTCCTGAATGGTTAGATGTCTCTCCTGGTCGCCAATGTCTGGTTTGCAATTGATTGAACCGGCCAGCTTCCAAATAAGGCAAGTGCAGAACTGGTTTATCCGGTTTCGAGAAATTGATCATAACTCCATATTTCCGAGGACTTTTCTCTTCATTCTTGGCTTGTTGGCTTGATAAAAGATCCATATTGAAGTCCATGCTTTGGTTTGGGCCGGAACGCTTCTTTGTTTGGCTTGAAACAACTTCTAAACTCGGTTGCTCGCATATGGACGGGATGGAGAACCTCCGGTTTATAAAATTCATATATTCCTGGTGCGAGTATCTTTGATGATTCTTACAATTGGGATTGATTCCTTGTTGAGCGTAGAATGCATGAAAATTGGTTTCATGTAAAAATTCCTCCTGGTTGGTGAGATACGCCGTTTTGACTGAACACATATCCTGGTCGGTCTTTGGATTAGCTGCTTGGTGCAACTGGCTGGCTCCTGGTTCAGCTACTGATTTGATGGCCGCATCATATGATGCGGGCATCAAATCCACTGCTCACAAAGTAGACAAGACTTTCCATGTTTGGACTCGGATGAACCTAGACGACTTCAAACTCATGGTTCATTTTATTCAGCTGGATGTCCCCAAACAAAGGCCACCACTTAAGCCTCCTTATCAGCTAATAAAGATGTGGATCAAAGGTATTAAAGGAGTGGTCAACATTTCCTTAATAAGAAGATTTCAATCCCTTGAGATCAGCCCTTTGTACCAGCCATTTGATTCTCTCTTAATTAC
>NW_013618059.1:4973-6567 GCF_000695525.1 Brassica oleracea var. oleracea
TCTTTACAGTTCCAGATCTTCTTCATCTCTCTCACTTTCTGTGTTGTAAACAAGAGAGATTCATACATTATCATTCGTTTCTTATGCCTTAGTATATTTGGTTTGTAAATCTTAGAAGTGAGAGAAGAAGAAACGTCAAAGAAGAAAAGAAGATTGTCGGAGAAGAAGAAAAATTGTCGACGAAGACTGGTCTTCGCCGTCGTCATGGATATTGAGCTCGTCGTCATCTATATTTGCCGACGTCGTCCTTGTTTCCGTTTCTCAGATCCATTATTGCCGGTCTCCATCTTCACCGTAGTTGCCACTACCACCGCCTGTCACCACACTGGTCACCTCTCTCTCTTTCAATCTCTCTCGCTCTTTCTCTGTGTTTTGAATTTGTTCTTGTTACTAGAAGGAGGATAAGGTAGAGGGGCTTGATGATGGTGGGGATAACAAAACCGTTGTGTGGCTTGAAGACGTCGGAGCCCTCGTGGTAACGGAAATGCGGTGGAAGAAGACAGTAATGACCTCCCGGCTCTCATGATATGGAAGAAACACGCGGTGGTTTAGTTAGGTTTAAATTTTGTCGATACGGCTGCAAGCTTTTTTGTTTCTAGGTTTTAGAGTAGGGTTGGTTTATAATTAAACTCAGCCGTAACGTATGCATAACTCAGCTGTAAGTGTGCATAATTCAGCTCTAACGTATCTGAATGGTATAAGCCAGTCGTAATGTTCCTATAACTCAGCCGTTAAGTGTAATATGTTTCGCGATGTTTCGTATTTTGGGCGGGAAAAAATATTTTGGGCGGGAAAAAATCATTCCTTCAACTCTGAACATAATATTAAAACTTTAATATTTTCTTAAATTTAAACCTCAAACCCTAAACTATAGAACTATAAAATTATAAAGTTTATCTTTTGAACACAATATTAAAACTTTAATCTTTTGAACACAATATTAAAACTTTAATCTTTTCTTAAATTTGAACCCTATAGAACTATAAAGTTACAAAAATTATAAACTCAGTCGTAACGTATGCATAACTCAGCCGTAATATGATTATAACTTAGCCTTAACGTATGCATAACTTAGCTGTAAAGTATGCATAACTCAGCCGTAATGTATCTGAATGGTATAAGTCAGCCGTAACATTCCTAGAACTCAGCTGTCAAGTGTAATTTGTTTCGCGACGTTTCGTATTTTGGGCGGGAACAAACTCATTCTTTCAACTCTGAACACAATATTAAAGCTTTAATCTTTTCTTAAATTTGAACCTCAAACCCTAAACTATAGAATTATAAAGTTATAAAAATTATAAAGTTAATCATTTGAAAAAAATATTAAAATTTTAATCTTTTCTTAAATTTGAACTTCAAACCCTAAATTATAAAGTTATAAAAATTATAAACTCAGTCGTAACGTATGCATAAATCAGCCGTAATTTGATTATAACTTAGTCGTAACGTATGCATAGCTCAGCTGTAAAGTATGCATAAAGTCAACCGTAACGTATCTGAATGGTATAAGCCAGCCGTCCTATAACTCTAACTCAGCCGTTAAGTGTAATATGTTTCGCGATGTTTCGTATTTTGGGCGGGAACAAACTCATTC
>NW_013618059.1:6664-8563 GCF_000695525.1 Brassica oleracea var. oleracea
AAAACAATATTAAAACTTTAATCTTTTCTTAAATTTGAACTTCAAACCCTAAAACTATAAAGTTATAAAAATTACAAACTCAGCTGTAACGTATGCATAACTCAGCCGTAACGTATGTGTTGGAGACTTAATGTATGAACTAAAGTTATCATATTCAGATGACGCACCATCTGAGTCATCAAACATATAAACTCAGCTTTCAAATTCATCATTTTATTCGTCTTCTCTCATTTTTTTAATTTTTTTTGTTCAACTCTCTTCTTTTCTTACAATTTACGGGACTTAGTTCTTCATCTCTCTCTTTAAGTCTTTCTTCTTCTGCAAGACGACGAATCCAATGAGAGAGGGAGCAGCAGGATATAGGACCGCCATACATGAAACTGGAGGAGGGGAAGCTTCTTCTTTAACCGATCATCATCGAAAATGACGACGACTGTAGTAGATCCGTCTCAGATTTTGAATTTTAAAAAATCTATGTTTTTAGACCCAGTTGCGGAAAAAAAAATTACCAGAACCATAAGATCTCAGAGAAAGATAAAAAATAAGTTGAAGAAGATAGATAAAGAAGATGAAGAATGAAGAATAACATAGACCCTTATTTTATTTTTGTAACATTAGTGATGACATGGCAAATCCGAATTGATGACATGGCGGATGACATGAAAAATCGGTTAGTCAGCCGCCAAACGAATATATAACTCAGCCTAAATAAATCAGCCCTCATGTACAATGTAAGTCAGCCAAAACGTGGATACTATTTCAGTAATTAATCTTTTGCTAATAAATCAGCTGTAATTAGGATGAAAAATCTTAAGTCAGCCGTATCATCAAATAAATCAGCCGTCAAACAAATGATATTCTAGTAATTAATCTTTCGCTAATAAGTCAGCCGTAAATAAGCTGAGTTTACTATTAATCCATTCAATGACGGTTGATTAAATATAACTCAGCCGTAACAACATCTCATAAGTCGGCCGTAAATTCAATAACTCGGCCAATCGATGTTCATTAACTCAGCCGTGGAAACATAACTCAGCCATGTCTTAACTACAACTCAGCCAAATTTTCTAGAAATCAAACTGCCGATGTATAAGTCAGCTGTAACTTGTGTACGTAAGTCAGCCGTTATCCCATAAATCAGCCAGATTTCTATAAATCAACCGTAACTAACGGCTGATTTATGTTCTTAAGTCGGTCGTTTTCTCTTAAGTCAGCCGCGTTGTTTAATTCAGCCGCGGCGTAGCAATAACTCAACCGTAACGACGTATATAGCTCTTTACGGCCGACTTAGTGAAAACACGGAACCGAATTCCTACGTGGCGTCGGATTTTTTGTTACGTGGCATTAAAAAGTAATGGCATTCTTGTAAATACGTTTTTTCTCATAACATAAAAAATAGCATGCTTGGTATTAAAAAAAAGGAAAATTGGAAAAATGAGACACTTTGAACTTTTATTTGTCACAATAGGATATCTGATATTTTGGACAATTCTGGACATATTTTACCCTTTTTTATGGAAAAAATAGTAAACTGAATTTTAAAAATGTTAAAAAATATCAAAACTATTGGAAACATAAGTATGACAATATATATGTTTAAATTGTTTTTTTTTAAAATGAATCATATTTTATTTCTTCTTCTAGCTACAGTTACAATACTCATTCTAGTCATCTACTTAGTCTAGAAATCGGCTACTAATGTTTATACATAGATATATCTTTGGTATACAACGTAACCTATCTTTTCTTATATATTCTAACCAAAGCTAGGTTACGTTACGTTATAATCAAGAAAGATGTCTTTCTTATACCTTTAGCTTGATAACGACATATAGCCACAATGCGTTGATTAACCCTATCTATATTTGGAGCCATGATATGGTCTGTCTTTTACCTTAT
>NW_013618060.1:0-738 GCF_000695525.1 Brassica oleracea var. oleracea
TGATAAAGGTCAAAGAGGTTTGGAACCTTTGTTGTCTCCGTTTCTCTGGAAAACAACGATTTTATAGTGGTTAGGCCACCAATTTAGGGAGTATTATGAAGTTTTACTAAATTAATTGACAAAAAATAGAAAGGATGCCCATGTACCATGAAAGAGAGTTTGATATACATTAATACAAACGTAGAATGTGTTTAGAAATTTTAAAACAAGACTAAAGATCAAAGGCTTAGTATATATAACGTTTAGAGAAAAATTCAGTATTTTTGTAGGGGTTAACCCGTAACCCATAGATTTTGAGAAAAATTCAAAAATATGAAAGTAATTTTTAATGCATAATTGCATCCTTCACTAGCATATGATAAAGGTCAAAGAAGTTTGAAACCTTTGTTATCTCCGTTTCTCTAGAAAATAACGATTTTATAGTGTTTAGTCCACCAATTTAGGGAGTATTATGAAGTTTTACTAAATTAATTGACAAAAAATTAAAACGATGTCCATGTACCATGATGGAGAGTTTGATATACATTAATACAAATGTAGAATGTGTTTAGAAATTTTAAAACAACACTAAAGAACATAGGCTTCAGTATATAGAGCGTTTACAGAAAAAATCTGTATTTTCGTAGGGGGTAACCCACAAATTTTGAGAAATATTCAAAAATATGAAAATATTGTTTTAATGCATAATTGTATCTTTCACTAGCATATGATAAAGGTCAAAGAGGTTTGGAACCTTTG
>NW_013618060.1:970-1063 GCF_000695525.1 Brassica oleracea var. oleracea
TTAACCCTTAGATTTTGAGAAAAATTCAAAAATATGAAAATAATTTTTTAATGCAAATTGCATCCTTCACTAGCATATGATAAAGGTCAAAGA
>NW_013618060.1:7082-8562 GCF_000695525.1 Brassica oleracea var. oleracea
AGATTTTGAGAAAAATTCAAAAATATGAAAAAAAATTTTTAATGCATATTTGCATCCTTAACTAGCATATGATAAAGGTCAAAGAGGTTTGGAACCTTTTTTTATCTCCGTTTCTCTAGAAAATTACGATTTTATAGTGGTTACTCCACCAATTTAGGAAGTATTATGAAGTTTTACTAATTTAATTGACAAAAAAATAAAACGATGCCCATGTACCATGAAATAGAGTTTCACATACATTAATACAAAAGTAGAATGTGTTTAGAAATTTTAAACCAACACTAAAGATCATAGGATTCAAAATTTAGAGCATTTACAGAAAAATCAGTATTTTCGTAAGGGGTTACACCCACATATTTTGAGAAATATTCAAAAATATGAAAATATTTTTTTAATACATAATTGCATCTTTCACTAGCATATGATAAAGGTCAAAGTGGTTTGGAACCTTTGTTGTCTCCGTTTCTCTAGAAAATAACGATTTTATTGTGGTTAGTTCATCAATTTAGGGAGTATTATGAAGTTTTACTAAATTAATTGACTAAAAATTAAAACGATGTCCATATACCTTGAAATAGAGTTTGATATACATTAATAAAAATGTAGAATGTGTTTAGAAATTTTAAAACAACACTAAAGAATATAGGCTTCAGTATATAGAGCGTTTACAGAAAAAATATGTATTTTCGTAGGGGTTGTTAATCCACAAATTTTGAGAAATATTCAAAAATATGAAAATACTGTTTTAATGCATAATTGCATCTTTCACTAGCATATGATAAAGGTCAAAGAGGTTTGGAACCTTTGTTGTCTCCGTTTCTCTAGAAAATAACGATTTTATAGTGGTTAGTCCACTAATTTAGGGAGTATTATGAAGTTTTACTAAATTAATTGACAAAAAATGAAAACGATGTCCATGTACCATGAAAGAGATCTTGATATACATTAATACAAATTTAGAATGTGTTTAGAAATTTTAAAACAACACTAAAGATCAAAGGCTTAGTATATATAGCGTTTACAGAAAAATTCAGTATTTTTGTAGGGGTTATTAACCAATAGATTTTGAAAAAAATTCAAAAATATGATAATAATTTTTAATGCATAATTGCATCCTTCACTAGCATATGATAAAGGTCAAAGAGGTTTAGAACCTTTTTTCATCTCCGTTTCTCAAGAAATTTACGATTTTATAGTGGTTAGTCCACCAATTTAGAGAGTATTATGAAGTTTTACTAAATTAATTGACAAAAAATGAAAACGATGTCCATGTACCATGAAAGAGATCTTGATATACATTAATACAAATTTAGAATGTGTTTAGAAATTTTAAAACAACACTAAAGATATTCAAAATTTAGAGCGTTTACAGAAAAATCAATATTTTCGTTAGGGGTTAACCCACATATTTTGAGAAATATTCAAAAATATGAAAAATACTGTTTTAATGCATAATTGCATCTTTCACTAGCATATGATA
>NW_013618061.1:0-8550 GCF_000695525.1 Brassica oleracea var. oleracea
CAAATTCGAATCTGGTGGATCTGAGGGAGGGCGTGGAAAGGAATCTGAACCTGCTACGAGCGGCGCCATGGACAGAGAGGAAGGAATTGAAGAGGAAGAAACTTCTCGTTGATACGCGTGAGACGAAACCAACGGCGGCGAAAGGGTGGTGAAACCCTAATCGCCTTTGCTATCCTTTTTTTTAGAGAGTAATGAAGCCATATAGAAAATTATGTTAAAAAAAAAAAAAAATTAAAAATGTATATTTTATAGTTTTAGATTACAAATAAAATACAAATATGTAAAAATATACTTATTTATTAGTTTATGTAAGTTATTCTGAATTTTAAATATTACTTAATATTTTTGAGCTAGTTAAAATAATCAAACACATTTAAATTTGATTTTTTACTAATTTAATAAAATAATTTATAACGACAAGAATGACATTTATGATTTTTGAAGCAGACGACATATTTTTATCATCCCGAAGGACCCGAACCAATACGTTTTCTCAAATGACAATGGCACCTCTTTAAAAACATTTAACATGTCATCCTTTCTAATGTTCTACTCCCAATCTGATATGGAACGGGAATATGACTTGACCACCAAAAACCATAAGGATTCCGCCGTGCGCTTCTCATCTGCGACACACAATATTGGAATGAAATATAAATAAGATAAGATAAATTATTAGAATATGATTACAACTAGACTTATGATAAACGATTGCTTGATGCACAAGGAACATAGATAAAAACACTTAAACTCACGACAACTTCACGGGTGATGACGGTGGCTCCGGCTTTGTGCGTCTCTTCTTCACATCATACATCTCTCATGTCCGCGAATGACCACGCACAAGCGCTATTGATCTCCAACGACGAAGCCGTGTTTCCATTGTAGCGCCGTGACCAGGTAATTGCATATAATTTTTGTTTTCGTCATTTTATTTGATTAGTGAAAATTTTAATCTGAGAAAGACATGAACAAAGACTATTATAGACTTTCAAAGATTTATCTGAATAGTCATATCTTTTCAATTTAAAAATAGTTATTTTGAAATGATACCTATGAATAATTACAATTTTTCAATTTAAATAGTTACATCTTTTCAATTTAAAATTAGTTATTTTGAAATGATACTTATATAAATAATCACAACTTTTCAATTTAAATAGTCCTTTTTTTTCAATTTAAAATTAGTTATTCTGAAATGATAATTATATGAATAATCATAAAAAATGTATTTATTTTAAGATGATACTATTATAAACATAAACATAATGGTTAAAACATAACTTTACGTCTTCAGCCAATACTTTTTCGTAATTTGAATAAATAAATGCTTCATAAATAACACTTGCCAAATGGTGCGAACAACCTTATAATGTTTCGAACGCACCTCCAGATTTATAATAATATTCTCTTCTGCATAAGTTAAACTAATTATAACCGTATATATATATAAAAGACGAATATATAAATACGTTCAACAGTTCTTCCTGTAAAATGAAATCTTTAATATTTTAAAAACTATTAAAAAAAACTAAATTTTAAATATATATATTAAAAGACGAATATATAAATATGTTCTAGTTCTTCCTGTAAAATGAAATCTTTACTATTTTAAAAACTATTAAAAAAAACTAAATTTTAAATAGACACAATGGAAAGACATGACTCTTTATAACTAAGTAATAAACTAACAACTTTTCAAACAAATAATACAAAGACACTCTCTGGAATATTTTACAATTTTTAAAAACTAATATATTATTTATTATGTAAAAACATAACTTTTAAACTAAATTTTTTTTTAGAGTTATTACATGTTATAAACCTTTTAGAGTTACATGTTATAGTAAAACCTTTTAGAGTTACATCTTAAAGTAAAACCTTTTAGAGTTACATGTTATAGTAAAACCTTTTAGAGTTACATCTTAAAGTAAAACCTTTTAGAGTTACATGTTATAGTAAAACCTTTTAGAGTTACATCTTAAAGTAAAACCTTTTAGAGTTACATGTTATAGTAAAACCTTTTAGAGTTACATCTTAAAGTAAAACCTTTTAGAGTTACATGTTATAGTAAAACCTTTTAGAGTTACATCTTAAAGTAAAACCTTTTAGAGTTACATGTTATAGTAAAACCTTTTAGAGTTACATCTTAAAGTAAAACCTTTTAGAGTTACATGTTATAGTAAAACCTTTTAGAGTTACATCTTAAAGTAAAACCTTTTAGAGTTACATGTTATAGTAAAACCTTTTAGAGTTACATCTTAAAGTAAAACCTTTTAGAGTTACATGTTATAGTAAAACCTTTTAGAGTTACATCTTAAAGTAAAACCTTTTAGAGTTACATGTTATAGTAAAACCTTTTAGAGTTACATCTTAAAGTAAAACCTTTTAGAGTTACATGTTATAGTAAAACCTTTTAGAGTTACATCTTAAAGTAAAACCTTTTAGAGTTACATGTTATAGTAAAACCTTTTAGAGTTACATCTTAAAGTAAAACCTTTTAGAGTTACATGTTATAGTAAAACCTTTTAGAGTTACATCTTAAAGTAAAACCTTTTAGAGTTACATGTTATAGTAAAACCTTTTAGAGTTACATCTTAAAGTAAAACCTTTTAGAGTTACATGTTATAGTAAAACCTTTTAGAGTTACATCTTAAAGTAAAACCTTTTAGAGTTACATGTTATAGTAAAACCTTTTAGAGTTACATCTTAAAGTAAAACCTTTTAGAGTTACATGTTATAGTAAAACCTTTTAGAGTTACATCTTAAAGTAAAACCTTTTAGAGTTACATGTTATAGTAAAACCTTTTAGAGTTACATCTTAAAGTAAAACCTTTTAGAGTTACATGTTATAGTAAAACCTTTTAGAGTTACATCTTAAAGTAAAACCTTTTAGAGTTACATGTTATAGTAAAACACAGCCTTTCAATTTCATTGAGATTCACAACCTTTCAACAATAAATTGGATTGCTATTATTAGTAAATATGTATATATTTAGTTAAGTAAACTGGGTTTAACGTTTATATTCTTATCTTTCTATATAAGTTGTACATGTATAAGCTTTATCATTACGAGAGGCAATATACAATTCTTCCAATTTTATACTCTCATCATTCTCTACGTTTTGTGCGTAGTCACTGATGAGAACATAGCGCATAGACTTATGATCAAAAAGATGGTTCGATAGATATAACGAGCTCTCAACGACTTTTTCTTCTCTTGGTAGTAAAAGAGACTCTTCTGTTCTATCTTCCTAATGAGATCATCAAGCTGAGCAGCCTCTAAGTCACGAGGACTTATCTGTTACGAACTCAGCCGTTGATCATTCATAGCCAAAACCTACAAGAAACTGAAAATCTCCATAAAATACTAAACACGATTGTTTTGTATTCCTCTAGGTGTGTTTGATCTTGCAACAAGTACAGTCACATGTCATACAAGATTAGATGATCAGTATTTAAAGATTTACTGGTTTGTTCCAGGACGTGCCTACTCTTTAACTTGCCGTGTTTTTTTTTTTTTTTTTTTTTTGTATAATAAAGCAAATAGAGATCATACATCTTATAATCCATTTTGGTGTTTATTCAAGCACACTAAGAAAGCGGAGGCAACATAGCTATCTTATAAGATGATATAAGAAGTTTAGTTAGACCATTAATCTATATCCCAAATATACATGAGCTTCATCGGCTCGCCGTTTTTTGAAAGGTAAATAGCTTCATCTCGTGCTTCCCATATGTATAACAGGCCACATCCACGAGACACAGCTCCTTCATATGCCACAAAGTCTTTATGATATTCAAGATTAGCCCCCTTCCGCAAGATACATTTGAATCTTGTAAAAAGAATGACATTATCATGAAAACTAAAACTGTATGCAATGCCTTGAAATTCCAGAGAATGCTCGCCTAGATCATCGTCTCTGGATTCTCAATGGACTTTGAGAATACTACGGCTAAGTGTAAGGTTGTTTTGAACAGCTACGGTGTTTTTAAGACATTTAGCTTCATTCGGCTCAACATGCAAAGAAAATATAAGATACAGAAAAATATATACAAGCTTCATTTTTATTTTAATTAATTGTGTGTGCCTCTACAGATTTATAGACTTCATTGTTCATAGGTTTCTGGGAGCATGTTTATTGCAGGTCTCTTAGGTTGAGTCTTTTAACGTAATATAAGATACGGCCTCTTAGCTTTTAACTAAAAAAACTAAAAAAATCTCTTAAATAAGAGATATAAGAGACGTCTCTTAGCTTTTAAAGCTAAGAAACCGTATTTTATATTACGCTAAGAGACCTAACCTAAGAGAATTACAATAAACGTGCTCTCAGAACAAAGTCAAACAAAGTCAACAACGGTTTCTTGAGATACCTCTATTGGTGTTTGTGCTCTATTTGGCAGACTTTTAGAGACTTCATTAGTGTCTCGTAACTTGAGCTGGATTATACTTAAAATAGATTTACTTTCTGAATAGTTTTATTTCCTAACCGTCAAATTCAGTAACCACATTTGTTGCTATCCTCAAAGAGAAATTTAAATGTTAATTAAAAAAAAGAAAAATTCTTAAGTTTTGTTTCTTTGTTACGGAACCTACTAATGGTGATACTTTTTTTTTGTTATTGCAAGAAAAAAAGTTGGGCCTTCGTCGTTAATATCACTTTTCAACCCGAGCCAGTCTTTGACCTTAAAATGAAACATGTTTAATCCACTTTCTCTACCGGGAAAAGTAGGAGCGCAACAAAACCCACTTAGTCACTAGTCCAGGCAAACAAGTGGTATGGTGAGAAATATTGAGAAAAAATAGTAAGAAAACGAAATTCTTATTCTTTTGCGTTTTTGGTGTTTATTCAAGCACCAAGAAAGAGGCAACAGAGCTAGCCCATAAGATGAAATAAGAACTTTGTAGTTAGAACATTAATCTTTATCCCAACTATACATGAGCTTTATCGGCTCATCCTTAGTTGATAAGTAAATAGCATCATCTCGTGCTTCCCATGCGTATAACGCGCCACATCTTCTATACTTATCTGCTTCATATCCTAGAAAAGTCTTATGGTATTCAAGATTAGCACCCTTCGACAAGATACATTTGAATCTTGTGTACAGAATGAAATGATCATGAAAACTAAAATTGTATGCAGCATCTTGAAATCTCAGGAAATGGTCCCCTAGATCATCGTCTCTGGATTTGCAATGAACTTTGAGCACACTTTTGCTAAGAGTAAGGTTGTTTTGAAAAGCTACGGTGTTTTTGTGGCACTTAGCTTCACTCGACTCAAAATGCAAAGAAAGTATAAGATACAGAAAAATAAATACAAGCTTCATTTTTCTATTAATGAATTGTGTATGTCTCTACAGATTTATAGACTTCATATTTTATAGGTTTCTCAGACCTAAGTCAACAATGGTTTCTTGAATGCCTCTATTGATGTTTGTGCTCCGTTTGGCAGACTTTCAAAGACTTCATTAGTGTCTCAGAACAAAGTCAACAATGGTCTTGGATACCTCTAGTTTTGTGTTTGGGCTCCTTTTGGCAGACTTAAATAAAAGACGTCATTAGTGTCTCATAACTCAAGCTGGATTCTATTTTAAACTAGGGGTTGATCCCAGCAAAGCGCGGAAATTATTATTCATTTTTAATTTATCATTTAACAATTCTTTCATCGATATGATTTATTTTTTATTTTATGTTAGAATTTTTTCTCATATTATCTCATTTCAATTATTATAATATATTATAATTTGTTAACATTGTGTTTATTTGATTAACGGAAATACAACATCATCGTTTTGTGTGATTAACCAATTTTTTCAACATGGAAGTTGAAATAGATGTAACGTATATTGTGCTTAATTTTTTTTTCATGTGGTTTTTAATGTGTTTGTTTCAAAATATTTTAGTTTTATATGATTTTTTATTTATTATGCTGTATCTCTCTATTCTTTGAATACAAAATCTGGATGTGTTTGCATATTTCATTAGATACAATAATTATAGGTTTGTGATTTATATCATTCACTTCAACTGCGGGTTTTAGAGTTTTCTTGTTATTAAAAAAAAAATTATTATTTTATTGCTTGTTTTTAACTATTTAAAAATATTAGTTTTATTTGTGTATCAATTCTTGGTCATGATTTTCTAATACGTTCTTATTGATTTCCCTTACCTTGAGTTTCTACCAGAAAAAAAAAAGAAAATTCAATAAGATACATTACTTAATTTTTTTAATTTTTGGCCACTTTGTTTTGATGTAACGTAATAAGCAATATTGTAAATCGAGTTGTCTATTTTTGTTCTTATGAATTTTCATTTTTATTGTTAAAACGGATGTATTTCTGATCATATTATGCATTTTCAATAGTTTTAATTGTTATATGTGTTATATCTTGTTATTTTTTTAACATTTTTTGTTTAAATTGATTATGTATTAATATTTGGTTGTGGTTTTATAGTTTTGTTAGTTTCTCAAAACTTGAGTTTGGGACTAATAATATCGTAATGGATTTTTCTCGTTTTGTTCTTTTGAAAGTTCTCTATATATTCTTGGATTTATGTATTGAATTATATAATGTATTTTCACGATTATGTTAATTTTGACTAATTGTTTTTACCAAATTTAAGTTATATTATGTATTTTAAAATTTCACTATTTAATTTTTAGTCTTGTTTTTTTTCTTTTTTTCTTTTTGTATGATTAATATTATGTATTGATCATTGATAAGAATTTTTCACTATTTTCTTATTAATTTTTCTAAGTTTGAGTCTGGTGAACTTAAATCTTTTGTGATATTCTATTTTTTATTTTGTTAAGGTGGATCTGTTAAAACGTGAAAAATATAGTAAATGAAGTTTTTTTTTTCATTTTCTTTAATTTTCTCAATTTATTCATAGAATTTATGTAATTTTGAATTATATTATGTTTCACTATAATAACGCTCTACATATATTGTTTTGCACAGAGATACATACATAAGTACGTATATAGTCTAATTTTAAGAAGTTTCTTCTCTTTAATCGAAAGAAGTGTTCTTAGTTATCACTGGATTAATTTGGCATATAAAACAACTGCTTGCGAGAATGTTTTACCTTGTTCTGTTTCCTTTGTTTTTTTTGGATCATGTAACTGTTCACAGTATATGCTCAATTAATTATTGCATTTGGAGAACTTTGTCAAGGGACTAGTTAGAACTTAGAAGTGGCATATCTGTAGTAGCATTTTTCTTTTCTTTTCTATGACCATTTGCTACATTATGTAATTCACGTACTTCATTTTTTTTTAAACAAACGCTATGTGTCTTCAGGAAAAAAAAAAGTAGTGATGCTAAGTGGAAATATTTGGTAATTAAGTTTACAAAAAAAAAAAAAAATTTGGTAATTACTAAGCCACTGCTCGTGTATCTTTGCCATTGTGCTTGGACTATTTTGTTTTAAGGTTCCTGTTTGATTTTCTACATCTAGAATCATTTGCAGATAGTTACTTCTTGTGATGAGAGCATCTTTTCCTTTGCATTTTTAGTTATCATTCCTTATTGTTTTTACGATACATAGTGAACTCTGCTTGATTGTACATGAACCCATCAACCTTTTAAAATGTTAAATGTATAAAAGTACTATTTTCAAGGTTTGTGAATGAGTAATAATTCCATTACACCAATAACAACAATCCATTGTTACTGAAATGCTGAAACAGACTTGAAATGTTTTTACAATCTTTCATACTTATTTTGGTCATGGAACTGTACTGCTAATTAAACATAATGCAAGATATTGTCATAAATAGGACGCTGTGAAATTTTTGTAATACTAGCATTGTTATTTGCTAAAAACTTTATAATCATTATTTATTTGCAAACTACAACTTAGTACGGTAACTGTAAAACTAAGAGAGAATCATGAAGTTGTGATTCAATAGTAGTTAAAAAAAAAAACTTTACCAATTAGTCATTTCATATATAGAACCGTTATGAGACTGTCAATCTTTCAAATTGCAAAACGAATGCTGAGAGAGTCAACTGAACAACCACCTTAAACCAGGCTCGTAACTCGTAAGCATACATCTCTTGTAACCTCAGGAGTTACTTGTGGCCTTGTGGGTTTCCTGGAGTCAGAAATGCTCCACAATTAAAAACAATTCTGTATTTTCATGATTCAAGAAAAGAAAGAAATAAGAATGTATCATCAAAGTCTCCAGACTCTCCACCCATAAAAGAAGAGAACTGAATGAGAGGTGCATTGTAATGATCATGCTCGTTTATTCAAATGTTCGTCAGAGCCATGCCAAAACCTCTTAAGAATTTCGGAACTCCTTTCCAGATTGTTTCATGGAAGAAGCTCATACCCGCTCTCATTTCATCTTGTGGTGTAGGTGGATTTCTTCATATTTTCATCCGTGAGGAAAGTAGCTTGACTCAGGTGCAACAAATACAGAGCTTTAATATATTTCATGCAGTAAAGAAAGCTTTATCAGTAGGATTAGTGTTCTTTTCATATAACTGTGTACATGATGTGTCGAGTTTTAACCCGATTATCTAACTGCAAGTGCACAG
>NW_013618062.1:0-8204 GCF_000695525.1 Brassica oleracea var. oleracea
TATAGTCAAAATAATATAAAAGTGCATGATTCATTTACCTAAGCATAACAATCTACATAAAAACATAAACTTGTGTTAATTATATTTTTGTAAAGAAAATCTTTCAATTAATTTTTTGAGATTAAAATACAATAATACAAATGTAGTGGTTTAAAATTTTAAAACAACATTAAAGATTATAGGCTTCGGTATATAAAGTATTTATCAAAAACTCAATATTTCGTAGGGGTTAACACAAAGATTTTGAGAAAATTTCAAAAAATATGACAATATTGTTTTAATGCATATTTGCATCCTCCACAAACATATGATGATGTTCAAAGAGGTTTAGAGCCTTTGTTGTATCCGGTTTTCAAGAAAATAGAGATTTTATAATGGTTATTCCATTGATTTAGGGAGTATTATGAAGTTTTATTAAACTAATTGGTAAAATATTTATAACGATTCCCGTATACCATGAAAAATAGCATTAAATACATTAATAAAAATGTAGAAGGTAGTTAGAAATTTTAAAACAACACTAAAGATTATATAGGCTTCAGTATATAAAACATTTTCCAAAAACTCAATATTCTCGTAGGGGTTAACACATGGATTTGGAGAAAATTTCAAAAAATACGAAAATATTGTTTTAATGAATATTTGCATCATCCACTAACATATGATGATGTTCAAAGAGATTTGGAGCCTTTGTTGTCTTCGTTTTTCAAGAATAGTGATTTTATAGTGGTTATTCCATCTATTTAGGAAGTATTATGAATTTTTACTAAATTAATTGATAAAAAAATTATAACGATTCTCATATACCATGACAAAGAGCTTAAAATACATTAATACAAATGTAGAATGTGGTTATAAATTTTAAAACAACACTAAAGATTATAGGCTTCAGTATATAAAACATTTTCAAAAAACTCAATATTTTCGTAGGGGTTAACACATAGATTTTGAGAAAATTTAAAAAAATATGATAATATTGTTTTAATGCATAGTTGCATAATCCACTAACATATGATGATGTTCAAAGAAGTTTGGAGCCTTTGTTGTCTCTGTTTTTCAACAAAATAGTGATTTTATAGTGGTTATTCCATCTATTTAGGAAGTATTATGAATTTTTACTAAATTAATTGATAAAAAAATTATAACGATTCTCATATACCATGACAAAGAGCTTAAAATACATTAATACAAATGTAGAATGTGGTTATAAATTTTAAAACAACACTAAAGATTATAGGCTTCAGTATATAAAACATTTTCAAAAAACTCAATATTTTCGTAGGGGTTAACACATAGATTTTGAGAAAATTTAAAAAAATATGATAATATTGTTTTAATGCATAGTTGCATAATCCACTAACATATGATGATGTTCAAAGAAGTTTGGAGCCTTTGTTGTCTCTGTTTTTCAACAAAATAGTGATTTTATAGTGGTTATTCCATCTATTTAGGAAGTATTATGAATTTTTACTAAATTAATTGATAAAAAAATTATAACGATTCTCATATACCATGACAAAGAGCTTAAAATACATTAATACAAATGTAGAATGTGGTTATAAATTTTAAAACAACACTAAAGATTATAGGCTTCAGTATATAAAACATTTTCAAAAAACTCAATATTTTCGTAGGGGTTAACACATAGATTTTGAGAAAATTTAAAAAAATATGATAATATTGTTTTAATGCATAGTTGCATAATCCACTAACATATGATGATGTTCAAAGAAGTTTGGAGCCTTTGTTGTCTCTGTTTTTCAACAAAATAGTGATTTTATAGTGGTTATTCCATCTATTTAGGAAGTATTATGAATTTTTACTAAATTAATTGATAAAAAAATTATAACGATTCTCATATACCATGACAAAGAGCTTAAAATACATTAATACAAATGTAGAATGTGGTTATAAATTTTAAAACAACACTAAAGATTATAGGCTTCAGTATATAAAACATTTTCAAAAAACTCAATATTTTCGTAGGGGTTAACACATAGATTTTGAGAAAATTTAAAAAAATATGATAATATTGTTTTAATGCATAGTTGCATAATCCACTAACATATGATGATGTTCAAAGAAGTTTGGAGCCTTTGTTGTCTCTGTTTTTCAACAAAATAGTGATTTTATAGTGGTTATTCCATCTATTTAGGAAGTATTATGAATTTTTACTAAATTAATTGATAAAAAAATTATAACGATTCTCATATACCATGACAAAGAGCTTAAAATACATTAATACAAATGTAGAATGTGGTTATAAATTTTAAAACAACACTAAAGATTATAGGCTTCAGTATATAAAACATTTTCAAAAAACTCAATATTTTCGTAGGGGTTAACACATAGATTTTGAGAAAATTTAAAAAAATATGATAATATTGTTTTAATGCATAGTTGCATAATCCACTAACATATGATGATGTTCAAAGAAGTTTGGAGCCTTTGTTGTCTCTGTTTTTCAACAAAATAGTGATTTTATAGTGGTTATTCCATCTATTTAGGAAGTATTATGAATTTTTACTAAATTAATTGATAAAAAAATTATAACGATTCTCATATACCATGACAAAGAGCTTAAAATACATTAATACAAATGTAGAATGTGGTTATAAATTTTAAAACAACACTAAAGATTATAGGCTTCAGTATATAAAACATTTTCAAAAAACTCAATATTTTCGTAGGGGTTAACACATAGATTTTGAGAAAATTTAAAAAAATATGATAATATTGTTTTAATGCATAGTTGCATAATCCACTAACATATGATGATGTTCAAAGAAGTTTGGAGCCTTTGTTGTCTCTGTTTTTCAACAAAATAGTGATTTTATAGTGGTTATTCCATCTATTTAGGAAGTATTATGAATTTTTACTAAATTAATTGATAAAAAAATTATAACGATTCTCATATACCATGACAAAGAGCTTAAAATACATTAATACAAATGTAGAATGTGGTTATAAATTTTAAAACAACACTAAAGATTATAGGCTTCAGTATATAAAACATTTTCAAAAAACTCAATATTTTCGTAGGGGTTAACACATAGATTTTGAGAAAATTTAAAAAAATATGATAATATTGTTTTAATGCATAGTTGCATAATCCACTAACATATGATGATGTTCAAAGAAGTTTGGAGCCTTTGTTGTCTCTGTTTTTCAACAAAATAGTGATTTTATAGTGGTTATTCCATCTATTTAGGAAGTATTATGAATTTTTACTAAATTAATTGATAAAAAAATTATAACGATTCTCATATACCATGACAAAGAGCTTAAAATACATTAATACAAATGTAGAATGTGGTTATAAATTTTAAAACAACACTAAAGATTATAGGCTTCAGTATATAAAACATTTTCAAAAAACTCAATATTTTCGTAGGGGTTAACACATAGATTTTGAGAAAATTTAAAAAAATATGATAATATTGTTTTAATGCATAGTTGCATAATCCACTAACATATGATGATGTTCAAAGAAGTTTGGAGCCTTTGTTGTCTCTGTTTTTCAACAAAATAGTGATTTTATAGTGGTTATTCCATCTATTTAGGAAGTATTATGAATTTTTACTAAATTAATTGATAAAAAAATTATAACGATTCTCATATACCATGACAAAGAGCTTAAAATACATTAATACAAATGTAGAATGTGGTTATAAATTTTAAAACAACACTAAAGATTATAGGCTTCAGTATATAAAACATTTTCAAAAAACTCAATATTTTCGTAGGGGTTAACACATAGATTTTGAGAAAATTTAAAAAAATATGATAATATTGTTTTAATGCATAGTTGCATAATCCACTAACATATGATGATGTTCAAAGAAGTTTGGAGCCTTTGTTGTCTCTGTTTTTCAACAAAATAGTGATTTTATAGTGGTTATTCCATCTATTTAGGAAGTATTATGAATTTTTACTAAATTAATTGATAAAAAAATTATAACGATTCTCATATACCATGACAAAGAGCTTAAAATACATTAATACAAATGTAGAATGTGGTTATAAATTTTAAAACAACACTAAAGATTATAGGCTTCAGTATATAAAACATTTTCAAAAAACTCAATATTTTCGTAGGGGTTAACACATAGATTTTGAGAAAATTTAAAAAAATATGATAATATTGTTTTAATGCATAGTTGCATAATCCACTAACATATGATGATGTTCAAAGAAGTTTGGAGCCTTTGTTGTCTCTGTTTTTCAACAAAATAGTGATTTTATAGTGGTTATTCCATCTATTTAGGAAGTATTATGAATTTTTACTAAATTAATTGATAAAAAAATTATAACGATTCTCATATACCATGACAAAGAGCTTAAAATACATTAATACAAATGTAGAATGTGGTTATAAATTTTAAAACAACACTAAAGATTATAGGCTTCAGTATATAAAACATTTTCAAAAAACTCAATATTTTCGTAGGGGTTAACACATAGATTTTGAGAAAATTTAAAAAAATATGATAATATTGTTTTAATGCATAGTTGCATAATCCACTAACATATGATGATGTTCAAAGAAGTTTGGAGCCTTTGTTGTCTCTGTTTTTCAACAAAATAGTGATTTTATAGTGGTTATTCCATCTATTTAGGAAGTATTATGAATTTTTACTAAATTAATTGATAAAAAAATTATAACGATTCTCATATACCATGACAAAGAGCTTAAAATACATTAATACAAATGTAGAATGTGGTTATAAATTTTAAAACAACACTAAAGATTATAGGCTTCAGTATATAAAACATTTTCAAAAAACTCAATATTTTCGTAGGGGTTAACACATAGATTTTGAGAAAATTTAAAAAAATATGATAATATTGTTTTAATGCATAGTTGCATAATCCACTAACATATGATGATGTTCAAAGAAGTTTGGAGCCTTTGTTGTCTCTGTTTTTCAACAAAATAGTGATTTTATAGTGGTTATTCCATCTATTTAGGAAGTATTATGAATTTTTACTAAATTAATTGATAAAAAAATTATAACGATTCTCATATACCATGACAAAGAGCTTAAAATACATTAATACAAATGTAGAATGTGGTTATAAATTTTAAAACAACACTAAAGATTATAGGCTTCAGTATATAAAACATTTTCAAAAAACTCAATATTTTCGTAGGGGTTAACACATAGATTTTGAGAAAATTTAAAAAAATATGATAATATTGTTTTAATGCATAGTTGCATAATCCACTAACATATGATGATGTTCAAAGAAGTTTGGAGCCTTTGTTGTCTCTGTTTTTCAACAAAATAGTGATTTTATAGTGGTTATTCCATCTATTTAGGAAGTATTATGAATTTTTACTAAATTAATTGATAAAAAAATTATAACGATTCTCATATACCATGACAAAGAGCTTAAAATACATTAATACAAATGTAGAATGTGGTTATAAATTTTAAAACAACACTAAAGATTATAGGCTTCAGTATATAAAACATTTTCAAAAAACTCAATATTTTCGTAGGGGTTAACACATAGATTTTGAGAAAATTTAAAAAAATATGATAATATTGTTTTAATGCATAGTTGCATAATCCACTAACATATGATGATGTTCAAAGAAGTTTGGAGCCTTTGTTGTCTCTGTTTTTCAACAAAATAGTGATTTTATAGTGGTTATTCCATCTATTTAGGAAGTATTATGAATTTTTACTAAATTAATTGATAAAAAAATTATAACGATTCTCATATACCATGACAAAGAGCTTAAAATACATTAATACAAATGTAGAATGTGGTTATAAATTTTAAAACAACACTAAAGATTATAGGCTTCAGTATATAAAACATTTTCAAAAAACTCAATATTTTCGTAGGGGTTAACACATAGATTTTGAGAAAATTTAAAAAAATATGATAATATTGTTTTAATGCATAGTTGCATAATCCACTAACATATGATGATGTTCAAAGAAGTTTGGAGCCTTTGTTGTCTCTGTTTTTCAACAAAATAGTGATTTTATAGTGGTTATTCCATCTATTTAGGAAGTATTATGAATTTTTACTAAATTAATTGATAAAAAAATTATAACGATTCTCATATACCATGACAAAGAGCTTAAAATACATTAATACAAATGTAGAATGTGGTTATAAATTTTAAAACAACACTAAAGATTATAGGCTTCAGTATATAAAACATTTTCAAAAAACTCAATATTTTCGTAGGGGTTAACACATAGATTTTGAGAAAATTTAAAAAAATATGATAATATTGTTTTAATGCATAGTTGCATAATCCACTAACATATGATGATGTTCAAAGAAGTTTGGAGCCTTTGTTGTCTCTGTTTTTCAACAAAATAGTGATTTTATAGTGGTTATTCCATCTATTTAGGAAGTATTATGAATTTTTACTAAATTAATTGATAAAAAAATTATAACGATTCTCATATACCATGACAAAGAGCTTAAAATACATTAATACAAATGTAGAATGTGGTTATAAATTTTAAAACAACACTAAAGATTATAGGCTTCAGTATATAAAACATTTTCAAAAAACTCAATATTTTCGTAGGGGTTAACACATAGATTTTGAGAAAATTTAAAAAAATATGATAATATTGTTTTAATGCATAGTTGCATAATCCACTAACATATGATGATGTTCAAAGAAGTTTGGAGCCTTTGTTGTCTCTGTTTTTCAACAAAATAGTGATTTTATAGTGGTTATTCCATCTATTTAGGAAGTATTATGAATTTTTACTAAATTAATTGATAAAAAAATTATAACGATTCTCATATACCATGACAAAGAGCTTAAAATACATTAATACAAATGTAGAATGTGGTTATAAATTTTAAAACAACACTAAAGATTATAGGCTTCAGTATATAAAACATTTTCAAAAAACTCAATATTTTCGTAGGGGTTAACACATAGATTTTGAGAAAATTTAAAAAAATATGATAATATTGTTTTAATGCATATACGACCATATTGTTTTAATGCGTAGATGCATCCTCCACAAACACATGATGATGTTCAAAGAGGTTTGGAGCCTTGTTTGTCTTCGTTCTTCAAGAAAATAGGGATTTTATAGTGGTTATTCTATCGATTTTGGGAGTATTATGAAGTGTTTTTAAATTAATTGGAAAAGAAAGTATAACGATTCTGATATACCATGAAAAAGAGCTTAAAATACATTAATAAAAATGTAGAATGTGGTTAGAAATTTTAAAACAACACTAAAGATAATAGCCATCAGTATATAAAACATTTTCCAAAAAGTCAATATTTTCGTAGCACATCGATTTTAAGATAATTTCAAAAAATACGACAATATTGTTTTAATGTATAGTTGAATCCTCCACTAACATATGATGATGTTCAAAGAGGTTTGGAGCCTTTGTTGTCTCCGTTTTTCAAGAAAATAGTGATTTTATAATGATTATTCCATCGATTTAGAGAGTATTATGATGTTTTATTAAATTAATTGGTAAACAAATTATAATGATTCTCATATACCATGAAAAAAAAATTTAATAGACATTAATACAAATTTAGAATGTGGTTAGAAATTGTAAAAAATCACTAAAGATTATAGGCTTCAGTATATAAAACATTTTCCAAAAACTCAATATTTTCGTAGGGGTTAACACGTCGATTTTGAGAAAACTTCAAAAATTACGATAATATTGTTTTAATGAATATTTGCATCCTCCACTAATATATAATGATGGTCAAAGAGGTTTGAAGCCTTTGTTGTCTCCGTTTTTAAACGAAATAGTGATTTTATAGTGGTTATTCCATCAATTTAGGGAGTATTATGAAGTTTTATTAAACTAATTGATAAAAAAATTATAACGATTCTCACATTCCATGAAAAAGAGCTAAAAATACATTAATACAAATGTCGAATGTGTTTAGAAATTTTAAAACAACACTAAAGATTATATAATTCAGTATATATAGTATTTTCCAAAAACTCAATATTTTCGTTGGGTTAACATATAAATTTTGAGAAAATTTCAAAAAATACGAAAATATTGTTTTAATGCGTAGATGCATCCTCCAAAAACACATGATGATGTTCAAAGAGGTTTGGAGCCTTTGTTGTCTTCGTTCTTCAAGAAAATAGTAATTTTATAGTGGTTATTCCTTCGATTTAAGGAGTATTATGAAGTTTTATTAAATTAATTGGAAAAGAAAGTATAAC
>NW_013618062.1:8441-8549 GCF_000695525.1 Brassica oleracea var. oleracea
AAAATAGTGATTTTATAGTGGTTATTCCATCGATTTAGAGAGTTTTATAAAGTTTTATTATATTAATTGGTAAAAAAATTATAATGATTCTCATATACCATGAAAAAA
>NW_013618063.1:0-4138 GCF_000695525.1 Brassica oleracea var. oleracea
GATGTCGACAGCTTCTCGTCGGTCGATACTCACGTCAATCGTCTACTCGGATCTCTTTTTTTTGTTTTGTATTTTTAAGACCTGCAATAATTAAAAACAAGCATAAATAGTATATCAATAAAAACTAAATAAATATTACATAATAGTGGGGTGCCTCCCACTCAGCGCTTTGTTATAGTCATTTAGCTTGACTTTGGAGGTGATTGGGCTAGTAATTTTGAAAGCTGGAACTTGTTGGAAAACAAGTGTCCATCTCTTCTTTGCGCTTGTTGAACCATGTACCACTGAAGTCTCTCATAGCCTCATGCCCTCTACGCCATTTTTCTTTCATTGTTGCAGTTGTGTTTTCTATTCTCTTCAATCTATCCTCAAGACTCTCAAGGTTGAACTGATGTCTTGCAATTGGGTTGTACCGACCCGCCTTGTCCCGCCCCGCCGCGGTACACAGTCAATGCGGATCTTGGAGGTACAGGCCCGCGCGGGATGCGGTCACTAGAAGTGCTGCCCAATCCCGACCCGCTACTTGCACAAGCATTGGCGGTACAAGCCCGCGGGTGTGTCAAAGCCAGCCAAGTCTATGTTTCCTCACCTGCAAAAGCCAGCATCAAACTCTCACCCACATTACTAACAAGTCTTATCAAACTAAACGATCAAGAGCAAGCAACCATATGTAAGAGACGTACCTTGTTTTAGATGGCTCAGTGACTTGTAAAACTGCAGCAAACTCATCTTTAGTTTCCTAAGCCAGCTTCACATGTAAAACACTCTCTTTATCTTCGGTGGAAGAGCCAAAGTCAAACAAAGCTCTACTTGAAACATAGAAAGAAAGAGATCTATGTAAGAAGAACACAAGTATATACTAGTAACCCAGTCATTGTGATTATCATAGAAACTCAATGTAACATGTTCAAATAAAACACCTTGTCAACGGTCTGCTTTCATACCTAAATTTCATCAGCTCTTATCATAAGCAATGGAGACGACAAAAAAAAATAGAACAGAGACTAACCTGAGGTCCTTAAGTTTATAGATTGGAATGCAAGTGCCCTTTGCATTCTCATAACATTCTCCTCCTTGATCGTAATACAATCCCCCACTCATCACATGTCATTATAAAGAAAAAGTTTTAGAAAATTTATGACTTAAGTCACTTGAGTTTATACGATCAGAACATTAAGAAACAACTGCCATGAGGATAACAAGCAACAGTGCCTAGTTTAATTTTACAAACCGAACATACTTTTGACTTCAATAACAAGACAAAGAAGGAAACTTTATAACATACAACTACACACAAGAACAACAAAGCCAACATGAACAATGCATATTAGCAAACATTGACTTGATGATAACAACAAGAACAGCTTAAACACCCCAAGTATTGTAGATAAGAAGCTGTTTGTTAAGAGACAACAACGAGACAGAACAACTTACAAGATTTCTCAATGTGTAGCCGCTTGATCAGAGACAAAAGAGACCCCATATTTTATTTTTCTTTCACTGAAAATCATGTAATCGACGACAAAGAGTTATACCAAATTTTTTTCATCTTTCCTTACAAATTAAATCACAGTAACGAGCTAAAGAACATGTAAACACAATTTGTTCCTTACCCGAGTCCATCGTTCTTGAATCGTGGCTAACGAGGAGATGAAGAAAGAAGATGAAACCGAGAAGAGACTCTTCCTTGATTAAACGGGGATACGAAGAACATGCATGGCGAAGTTGCGAAAAATCAAAATTGACGGATAGAATAAGAAAAGAAGCCGGAAGAGATCGCCTTTGTACTTGCCGGAAAAGAAGCCGGAAGAGATCGCCATTTCTTTGTTTCGTTTGTCGGTCAGAGCTCGAGAGTCAAAGTGACGATGTCTGTGCGGATCCCCGCGCGTCCCGCGGGATACACCGAACCCATCCCGCTTCTGGCCCAGACCCACACAAGCTCATCCCGCGAGGCCTGCTGA
Organism: Brassica oleracea var. oleracea; assembly: GCF_000695525.1. Lineage (NCBI taxonomy): Eukaryota > Viridiplantae > Streptophyta > Magnoliopsida > Brassicales > Brassicaceae > Brassica > Brassica oleracea. The sequence continues at coordinate 1,962 of NW_013618063.1, forward strand.
AAAATCGGGCCTGAATCTTAGTGACCAATCCCGCCCCGCAACAAGTTCAAACGGGCCGGGCCCGCGGGCAGGTTCAAATTTTGCCATCTCTAGGCGTAAGTGTCAGCTGAGTTCTCCTCTCCATGGTAATGTGTGTAGGACATGTCTGATGTCATCTTTGGTACTAGCCGGCCTAGGTTTGTAGCGTCGTCGACCGATGATCGATGATGAATGTCAGTCGATTTGTTGTTGCATCTGTCGATGCTTCTGGTCGACGGGCAATGTAACTCTGAATCTTCACCAATTCCCCTTGTATAGCTTCAATCTTGGAAGTCAAAGCATTAATGTTAAGATCCATTGGGAAATAGATGTCATCACATCTCCCATCAAGCCTCTCTTCTGTATTTTCCAGAGCTCTATAGATCCCTTCTACCAACGGATCTATCTCTTCCCTGGTGTGAAAGTTATGTTGAGACTGCATCGTATGTGGACGTGGTAGATTTTCATCGACCGATGTTGGCATCTGGTTGTCGATCAATGTGCATTAACGAACGTTGATCGATGTATGGTGATCTCTGTCGATCGATGACGATCGAGCAACGTCGGTAGCATGTTGAATTCTGGCTATGTCTTGCTTCATCTCATCCATGCAAGTAGTTAGCCAACTGATACTATCATTCAATGGATAGTAGACACCATCAAGTTTCATCTGGAAAGTTTTTTGTTCTTCTCTTGTTCTCCACAGACTCCATAGAACATCTCATTGATCTCGTCCTTGGTGTAAATCTCTGGTACCAGCTTGGTCTGTGTGAATAAGATAGCATGTTCAGGAAGACATATGTAGCTTGGCTTATCTCTCGAAGCTCTTTCCAGAACTCTTCTGATATCCATGTTGTGAAAACGAATGGTGTTTCCATCAAGATCTCTGGCGCATCCATGTTCATCTCTGTAGACTCCATACTGATCCTTCTCTTCCCAGTAAAATCTTTGGGTGCCATGGGAATCAAAGGCACTTCTGCCAAATTTTGGCTGTCTGTCGACCGATGTTGGGACATCAACTTCGATCGATATCATAGGATGGATGTTGTTCGATGGGCGATTCTCCATATCGATCGATTCTTGAATCTCTATGTTGATCGCTGCGCGTCTGTCTGCTTCACTGATTCGGCTGATACAAGTTCCCTTTCCACAGGCTTCTGCAAGAAGTGAATCTGTTTCCACTTGTGCCTGAATCTCTGGTCGTAGAGGGCAAAATTTGTGGACCAGAATTCCTTTCTTTCTGTATTCTTCATCATACGGATCATCAGGCGTCTCAGGTGGTGCATCGTTTACTGCCATGATGGGATTGAAGTAGTCATTCTCCCAATCATCTAGACGACTATCGACCGATTCTTCCTTGTATGTATCGGTCAATTTTCTGTGGGTACTGTCGATCAATGTTGCACTGTGATTTTTGATCGACGCTGAGTAGTCCGTCTCGTACTCGGCTCCACAGTGGCAAGCTGCAATGATTCCTGGATCATTGATTCTTCTGTAGGACGTCTGTGGAATAGGGTCGTAGTGGGCATTAGGATCGATGAGTGTTAGACACAACTGGTTAGTTTGCAAGTTGCACACTGCTCCCACTGTTGACAAGAAGGCTCTCCCAAGTAGTAGAGAAGAGTTCTAGTTTAGCGTGATGTCCAGGACATGGAAATCAACTGGAACTAGGGCATTACCAATCTGCACATCTAGGTCTCTCACAATTCCTTTTGAGTTCCTCTGGGAACAGTCCACAAACGTGAACAATTCCGGCAAAGGCGCCACCTGCAGACCTAGATGGTCCGCCATAACCGTAGGTAGGATGCTGATTGATGCTCCTGTGTCGCACAAGGCAAGTGGAATTTCAATACCCTTCATCGTGCATGGTATTGCAAATTTCCCAGGATCACTCTTCTTCTTCAATGTAATCCTCATCCTCATCATTTCTCTAGCTTCACAGAAAATTATCTTGATGTCTTCTTCTTACTCTCTAGTTTCTCTGAAGAACATCCACAATCTGTGAGTATAATAAGCCTCTTCGAATGGCTTATCTAGAAGAATCCTGAAGACTCTCTTTCGGAAATTTTCCTTTTCCTTTTCATTAGCCCCCCTCTTCAGATGTTTCGCTACTTTTTCCTTTCTTCTCCTTAGGGTTCTTCCAGTAGGAACCCTATCCT
>NW_013618063.1:4169-7160 GCF_000695525.1 Brassica oleracea var. oleracea
GTCCTGACGGGGACTGGTGGGTTTTCTGAAGGTTTGGGTTTGGGCCTGAGTGCATTAAGACGTGCAATATCTATCTTTGGCATCTGCACTCTGTAAGTAATATGTGCTCGTCGATCGATAGGCGCTGGAGGTTGTCGATCGATATCGACATCCTGTTGTCGATCGATGGGGGTAACATAAAGTCAAGCGTTTCTGACGTTATCAGGGTTTGGTGGACGTGGGTGTTTTGCTGCGAACTCCTCGTGAGTCAGAATCCTCACGGCATTGCAAGATGGGGTTAACTCCGTTGGTGTCATCGGTCGATGCTCTGGAGATCCTGTCGATCGATTTGGACTGGTATGTGTCGATCGATGATTGAAGTCTGACGTCGATCGACACCAATGCGATCCGCCGAAACTCATCAAACTTTCTACTTCGAAATCTCCTTCTTGCCGCTTCTCTTCCTTCACCACTTGCCAAAAATCATCCTCAATGATGGCATTCACGTGGTGTTTCACCACATCATCCCCTACCCCTCTTGTCGAGGCCTCCTGCCTATTGACAGCATCTCCTGTCTGCACAACCTGCATCTCCTGCTTCTTCACATGAGTGCTCAAAGTCTCAAACTTTGTGTTCAGGTTGGTTTAGACATAATCAATTTTCCCATTGAAGTCCACTGTCATTCGCTGTTGTGCCTTAAGAATCCTATCAAGCATCTCTTCAATCTTGCTCTCTTATGTAGGCGGCGGTGGCTTCTGGTAGTAGGAATTTCCATAATTCATGTTGTTGCTGTAGTTGTTGCTATAGGGTTTCTGGTACTGCGAACTCTTGTTGAAATTACCCCTATTTCCATAGGAATTTCTGTTTCCACCCTGGTTTCCAAAACCTTGGAATCCAGTTCCACCAATGTACTTCACCTCTTCTTCTTCCTCTGCTATACCCTCTGTGTCTACAGTTCTGCATCTTCAACCAAGTAGACTTGCTTCCTAAGCAGCTTGTGAACACTATCCAGCTTTGCCTTCACCTCATCCATCTAATCATTCCCAAGGATGGTGGTAGACTTTTTCCTCTCAAAATCAGTGTTCTTGGATGATGTTGCTCGATGCTAGGTTTTCAATGACCTTCACTGCCTCTTCTCGATTCCTGGTGTTGAAGTTTCCATTGCTGGAAGCATCAAGAGCCATCTGGTACTGCACTGCGATGCCTCTGTAAAAAGTACTGAAAATTTGTACTTCATTGAATCCATGGTGTGGACAGTCTCTCTGATAAGACTTGAATCTGATCCAAGAGCCTCTAAATGATTCTTCAGGCCCCTGAGAGAAGGTAGCGATCTTGCTCCTCAAGTCTTCAACACGTGCTTCATCAAAGAAATTTCATAAGAATGCATTCTTGATATCGCTCCAGGATGTGAGAGATCCGGGTGGTAGCTGCTTAAGCCAATGCGAAGCTTCTCCAGCAAGAGAGAACTTGAAGAGCTTGCATAGGAGATAATCCTCAGGGACTCCCTTAACTTTAATACCAGATATCAGATCACCGAACCTCTCCAGATGGTCCATAGGATGCTCGTGAGACAATCCATCGTAGGGTATCTGTCCCACGAGTGTGTAGTACTGCGCCTTCAACTCGAAATCCTCTGAATAGTGTGAGGACGAATGGCTGATCTGCTGATCTAGAACTGATCTGGACGGTTGTAGTCAGCCAACGTCTTGGGTCGCGCAGCCTCATCTACAGGTAGAGTAGCTCCTTTAGCATTAGCATCAGACTCAGGGATTGCAGCCCCCTGAGAATCTATCTTCTGACCTGCTGCATTACGCAGATGACCCTCCTGGTCATGCAGGTCACCATTATTATCTCGTACAAGTATCAAAGTTGCATCCATGTCTCGCGGCTCAGTATGGTTCGATGTCTGGGATGGAGTATCGATTGATGTCGGATGGACGATGTCGGTCGATGGAAGATGAGTGTCTTCGGTCGACGGTAGTGAGCGAGTATCAGTCGATGGGACTAGTGTCTGGGTCAATGGTGGTTGAACGAAATCGAGCGACGAACATGTGTTATTGTCAATCGATGAGGAGCTCGCTTCTTTGCGGATTGAACGCTCCAAACTTGCAGGGTCTGGTGAGAATAGTAGTTGGGTTTCTTTGTTGCTTCTAGTACTGCTAGGCATGTACCTTAAAATCCGAAAAAAAAAAAATTGTGTCAGAAACTTAACAAAAATTAGATCGTATAGACGATCAAAGCTCCCCGGCAACGGTGCCAAATTTGATACCATTCAAATTACCCTAAGGAGTGATTTATACTCTCTCAAATAAGAGGTCGAGTTGTAGTACTTAGGGATCAAATTCACAGAGAGCTAGGGAACCTAAAAAATCTAATATGATTTGTTAAGCTAGATGGTTTTAGAGATTTAAATGTAAATTGCATATTTATATTGAACAAGTGTTTGTTCAATAGATTGGTTGAGGTTTTGGTGCTTAAAAAGGAAATAGTTAGACTTAAGGTTTTTATTCAGGAAACTTGGGATTATAATCCTACAGATGCCTAATGAGTTGCATGCATGATAACGTAAAGCTCAACTACTTAGTCAGCAAGTCTATCAGCTTTCGCATGTTTAGACTTGTCTATTAACTAGATCTAATTATGTCGATCAATTAGAAAGTGTCGATCAATGATCCTATAGGGATATCGATTGATTCACCTTTCGCTCCGTCGATCGATTATTCAATAATGATATCTATCGACGCGCTTCTATTTAAGATTTATGCGCAGGCTGAATGATAGCTTACTAAGCTCACTAGATCAGCTCTCGCCTTACTCATAGAAAGAAACTTAGCTCAGTTAGAATGTTTTCAGAATGAGAATGAAGCTCTCGCTTTTATCTATCAATCCTAAGGAAAGTTCTAGGTAGGTAATCTAGAGACAGGCATTAATGAACAATCCTAATGACAATTACCACAACTCAGCAATCTATAGTTGGGGCTAATCCCTCCTAACCTATTTAAACCCTAAAAT
>NW_013618063.1:7185-8532 GCF_000695525.1 Brassica oleracea var. oleracea
GAACTACTCAGACATGGCTAAGCAATTCATAACGGCAGTTAGGTAAGAAAACTTTATTAGAATAGTAAATAGATATTAATTGAGTTCTAATCACAAATTATAACTTTGGATCTTCTCTCTAATCTATCAAAATCCTAGAAAACCTTGCTGTGAAGATAATAAAACAAGAAAATCACACTTTGCCTCTAATATGGTGGCAAAGCTTATATAATTAGGTTAAAACTCGTCAGGGGTAATCTTGTAAATTGGTGAAGACTTGGGCTTCAAGTCAGTTGTGTCCAAACGGGCTTTCTGCGCGGTTCACTATCGATCGATGTCAAGATATGAACATCGATCGATTATTCATCTTCAATATCGATCGATGGTTGAGCTCGATGGTCATCTCAGGTGCTTGCTCTAAATATCTCAAAAATGCTCCAAAATTATCACTTATCTCCAAATCACTCCTGATCTTATAAATATAATAAATAGACTCTATAATATAATAATTATTAGTAAAAACACTTATAAACCATGGATGAAAATGAGTCAAATCCATGGTATATCAACTGTCGACTCAACTGTCTACCGAATACACTCTTCCGTCGACCGACATCTTCCAGCCGACATCGATCGATACTCCAGTCCGAACATTGATTGATACTAAGCCGCGAGACATGGTTGCGACCTTGATACTTGTACGTGATGATAAGGGATACCTTTATGACCAGGAGGGTCATCTGCATAATGCAACAGGTCAGAGGATATATGCTCAGGGGGATGCAATCCCTGAGACTGATGCTACAAGAGCTGCTCAACCTGTAGATGAGACCACTCGACCCAGAGCGTTAGCTGATTACAACCGTCAAGATCAGTTCTACACCAACATATCAGCTATTCGTCCTCCAACTATCCAGAGAGGGTATTTTGAGTTGAAGCCACAGTACTACACACTCGTGGGACAAACATCGTTATCTGACGAGCATCTTATGGACCATTTGGAGAGGTTCGAGGATATCATATATGCTATTAAAGTCGTGGGAGTCTCTGAGGACTACCTACTCTGCAAGCTCTTCAAGTACTCACATGTTGGAGAGGCTTGGCATTGGCTTAAGTAGTTACCACCAGGATCTCTCACATCCTGGAGCGACATCAAGAATGCATTCCTATGCAACTTCTTTGATGAGGCGCGTGCTAAAGGCTTGAGGAGAGAGATTGCTACATTCGCGTAGGAGCCTACAGAGTTCTTCAGAAGCTCCTGGATCAGATTCAAGATTATTAGAGAGATTGTCCACACCATCGATTCAACAAAGTACAGCTACTCAGTACTTTCTTCAGAGGCATCGCAGTGCAGTATCAGATGGCTCT
>NW_013618064.1:0-2169 GCF_000695525.1 Brassica oleracea var. oleracea
TGGTATGTTATCTGGATGGACAACGCATGGAAGGCTATCATGTCCACTACAACGCATGGACAACCCAATAACAAACACTTTTACGATTGCATGAACGAAAACTACACAACATAAGTGAAACACTTATACACTTTAATAAACGGTAAAGTGAATACTTACAATTATTTTTGAAATTTTGTTATTTCATGGTTTATGATCATCTATACAAAGAATCCTCAATGGTATGCATTATAATTGTATACCAAATGAAATACGGCGAAAAAAATCGATGTTTTGAAACCACAAACTCTGGTTCCTCAGAATTTCCTCGGTAATTACTGAGGGTATTTCGAGGAAACCTGGTTCCTTTCATTTAACCGGGTAAACCAAGCCGCCAAATATTTCGCGAAAATTGAATTAATGATTTCCGAGGAAATTCCAACGGATATATTAAATATTTCCGAGGAAATTCCGATGGATAATTTCCGTCGGACGCCTCATTTTATTAGGTCAAACCAGATCTTCTTCCCCATTTCCTCTCCGCCGAACTCTCTCTTCTCTCTCGCGATTTCCGCCGTTTCCTCCCGTTTCTCTCGACGATTTCCGGCGAATCCGCCCTAATCCCCCTCAATTTCAGTCCTTGCATCATGTATGAACCCTATCCCACTCTGAATGAAAAGTGAGGGTAAAAGTGGTTAGTGTAAACATGAAAAGTGGTACTATGAATGTGGTATTTGTAGCAATTTCCCATGTATATAAGTATGTAATTGTATATATTTTGTGTATATGTTATGTAAGCTTTTGCAGGAGAAATGATAATAATGTTTATTGTTTTGAGAATGTGAAAGGTGTGAAGAGATTATGTATGTTAAAATTAATTATGTTTGGTTTATTAATAGATTGCATCATATAACATATATATTGGGTAGATGCGGTGTATGTGGTGCTCTCATTGTATATGTTTGATAATTTTGAATCCAAAATTGGTTGATTAATATTGATTTGCTATATTTTCGGTTTTTAAGAATAGGTGTGTGTTTCTTATGATTATTATTTGTATGAATAGATTGAGGTCAACATGATTGTATTTTGTTACGGTATAGGTTAAGCTGAATATAATATTTTAGAACTGAGTAAAACAGTGAAGTGTAAATTTAATTGTTTATATTATAAACTAACACTTAAATATATAATTATAATTTTTTTTTCAAATATTTAAATTCGTTTAAGGCCGTTGCATAGATGTAAAGCAGACACCTTATATGCATAAGTAATCAACGTCTTTTAAGCTCCAATTATATTTTAAAAATATTATGTAAATAGTTTAGTTTTATTTTTATTTTCTATTAGTTTCTTAGTTTTCACTGTTTTTATTAAATATTTTTTTAGTTCTTTGTAAATGAACAGTATTATTTTAATGTTTTCTTCTTAAATGTAGATAATTTAATATTTATAATAAGGTTATATTTTATGGAAACAATAAATATTCATCTAACAATAAAAACGATGAAGATAGATATAAATTATTTTTTCTTCCATATCGTTGAGCTCTCCTAATTTATAATTTGGGATGATGGATTTTTTATGTACTCTAACACTTTTTTATAATTTTTTTATAACTTTTAAAAATCTTTATAAATTTAGTTGTTTTGTACGATCATATGATGTCACGATAATATTTATATTGCTTTTACTTGAAAGATTAACTATTTTGAAATCCATAAAAAATTAAATTTTATGTGCATATTCCAAGACAAAATTTATTTTAGTTTAATATATTTTCAAACGATCATTTATACTTCATTCATTTCGATATATATGATTTTCAGGTGATTGTTTTTGTATTACAATAGATTATGTTTTCTCATGTCTAGGTAACTTTAAATTTATCAAAATTGTGTAGCCAATTGTATTATTACTATTTTTTTATAATTAAATAAATTAGTTTAAAAATGTATTTTCAATAATTTTTAGAGAAAATAAATTTCTTGATTTGTGTGCAAAGAGCTAAAACTTCATCTACTATGAAACGGATGGAGTATAATTTAGATCGATACTTTAAAATGTTTCTAATTTTTTTTTCATATTGTTTTTGTATTTTATGTTTACTAAATCCTACGTTAAGCTTTGTAACTTATTTTCTTTCTATATATAACATAGTTTAAATTTGATAGTAAGTGAGAATTATTA
>NW_013618064.1:6893-8478 GCF_000695525.1 Brassica oleracea var. oleracea
TGTTATATGATGCAATCTATTAATAAACCAAACATAATTAATTTTAACATACATAATCTCTTCACACCTTTGACATTCTCAAAACAATAAACATTATTATCATTTCTCCTGCAAAAGCTTACATAACATATACACAAAATATATACAATTACATACTTATATACATCACATATAAAGCACATTCTGCGCGTAGCGTGGTCCTACCCTTCCCTAGTAGTCAATAGAGAACCCCTGAGACACCGCGTCAATCAGTTATAACATTAACTGTTTGTTCAATCAGTTATCACGTTCGAAACGGTTCAGTTATATCAAAATCGATATTTTGTACTTAACCAGGGCTTTAACCATTAACATATAAATTATAAATTAGTTAAATAGATTTTTTTAAAAATAAAAAATTTTAAACAAGACTAACCATCGAGTATAAACTATTCTGCAGTAGTCTTTACAAGACAAACCTAGACAACTTGAAATAAATCAGCTCCAGCTGATATTACATCTAAAGTAGATTCTTCATTATAAGGAAAATTAGAAGCTAGACGTCTGGAGTTGCTGGTCCGACGAATTTTTGCGTGGTAGATAAAATGGCTTTCGCTTTGGTTGCTAGCACAGGCTCAAGAACAACCGACAATGCTTCCGCTGACGATGTGGTCTACAAAAATATTACGTTATATATGTAAGTCGAGATAATGTATGAAATAATATATAATTGAAATAGCAATAATAAAATTTCAAACCTTATCTACTGAACGGTGGTGTTCTTCCTCTCTATTAAACTTATGTACTCAATCATTTCTTGACAGAAATTGTCAAAAGAGTTTCTGACAATCTCCAACTCTCGAGCTTGAGCTCGTATGGCATAAGCTCGCTGTTGATCGATCGATTGGACGCTAGCAAGATAATTATCTTCAAGCCTTTGTAGCCGTCCATGAATGTTTGCGTAGAAATCATTAACTGATTCCTCAATCAATTCTAAATTGCGTGGACAACCAAATTGAGCAACTGCTTGAGAAGTGTGATTACGAGAATCCATCTTGCCTAATAGATCATATACAAGACAATAAATTGATGAAATTTTGGTTATTCAATGATCATTGAATAACCAAAATTTCATCAATTTATTGTCTTGTATATGATCTATTAGGCAAGATGGATTCTCGTAATCACACTTCTCAAGCAGTTGCTCAATTTGGTTGTCCACGCAATTTAGAATGGATTGAGGAATCAGTTAATGATTTCTACGCAAACATTCATGGACGGCTACAAAGGCTTGAAGATAATTATCTTGCTAGCGTCCAATCGATCGATCAACAGCGAGCTTATGCCATACGAGCTCAAGCTCGAGAGTTGGAGATTGTCAGAAACTCTTTTGACAATTTCTGTCAAGAAATGATTGAGTACATAAGTTTAATAGAGAGGAAGAACACCACCGTTCAGTAGATAAGGTTTGAAATTTTATTATTGCTATTTCAATTATATATTATTTCATACATTATATCGACTTACATATATAACGTAATATTTTTGTAGACCACATCGTCAGCGGAAGCATTGTCGGTTGTTCTTGAGCCTGTGCTAGCAACCA
>NW_013618065.1:0-4898 GCF_000695525.1 Brassica oleracea var. oleracea
TTATCTAATATGTTTTCAATTTTAATTTTAATTTTATATTTTCAAATCTAAATTTCAAATTTTTTTTTTTTTTTAAATTAATTTTTTTGAAATTCCGAGGAAATGAACCCTCGGAAATTTCCGAGGAACATTTCCTCGGAATATACCGAGGGACTACTTCCTCGAAATATACCGAGGGACTCATTCCTCGGAATTTTCTGAGTGATCCGTTCCTCGGAAATTCCCGATGAAAATTCCGAGGAACATTTCGTCGGAACTTCCGAGGATTGGACCATCGGAAAATCCATCGAAATATCCCGAGGAAGTTCTCCCTCGGTATATTCCGAGGAGCTTTCCGACGAACTGCTGGTCCTCGGAGTTTCCTCGGAAATTCGTTTCCTCGGAATTCCGTCGGAAATTTTCGAGGGATTTCCGAGGAAAAATGAATTTCCGAGGAGTTATTTCCGAGGACTTGTTTCGTCGGTATGTCGTCGGACCGACAATTTTTTCCCTCGATATGTCGCTGTTTTCTTGTAGTGATTCCCCATGTAGCAAGTCTGCTTCTCGTTGGGAGCCTGTCGTAGTTTGCCACCCACATCGTAAATGAGTGGTTGGGGATTGCTCCCTTGAACCAAACCACATCGCACCAGTCGACCTCCTCCTGCCTTAGGCCTGAGCATTTCCCATGTGGTTGACGACCTGAAAAAACGAGAAGGAGAATCACCAGCAACCCATTCATAAATATCAGGGGTAAGAGGCAGAGAGATAGTAGTAATATAAGAGTGCAGATCCACTTCCTGCTCAGATCTTGGATGCGCGGTAGAGACCAGGAAGAACCATGTATGGCATCAGCAACAACTGCATCTCTTCTGATACGAAGAGCTCTCGGCCCTGAATCTCCAATATAATTTATAAGCTGGCCCAGCGGGGACCAAACATCAAACCAAAAGCTAGCTGACAGCCCATTTCCTATAGAGGTTTTACAGAACTGAAGAGCAAGCGTGCGAAGCCTGAGCAATCTTTTCCAGGCCCATGAGTCAGATTGTGAAGGCTCAATAGATCAGAAGGATTTATCTTGTAAGTGTGTGTTCCGATGCCAATCAGCCCATAGGGAGGGAGCTTAAGACAGTAAGATCCATATGAATTTTAGACACAGAACTTGGTTCCAAGTAGTGAAGCTACGAAGACCAAGGCCCCCCTCTTCTTTTGGCAGGTAAACGTTGACCAGGATACCTTAGCAATACCTCGCTTATCAATGTTTCCAGTCCATAGAAATCTAGAGCTCAGAGTCTCGATGTTCTTTATACAACCCTTGGGAAGCATGAAAGCGGAAGTCCAGAAGTTAACAATACCAAAGATGACTGTTTTCAGCAGTTGTAATCTTCCTGCAAAAGAAAGAAGCTTAACCGACCAGGACTGGAAGCTCTGTGTGATTCTAGTCATCAAGGGAGCATACTCAGAGATCTTAAGCTTCCGGCTCATGAGAGGAAGCCCAAGATACCTGATAGGGAATTTACCAGAGGCAAATCCATATCTCTCAATGACAGTTGACTCACTATCCTTAAGGCCCGTGGTGAACAACTCTGTTTTTGAAGCGTTGATATGAAGCTCTGACCAGGAAGCAAAATCATCAAGGCATTCGGTGATACCATGCCAAATACTACTGCTACCATCGAAAAATACCATAACGTCGTCCGCGAACATAAGATGAGAAACCTTTAGATTCTCAGTACCTGGGTGATACCCTATACTTCCAGCCTCATACCTCGCTTTGAGCAATCTTGATAGGCCCTCCATTGCTAGGACAAACAAATAAGGAGATAGGGGATCGCCCTGGCGGATCCCTTTAGTACTGTTGAAGAACCCACTTGAGATCTCATTTAGGCTTGATGGAGCAAAGTGTTGGATAATGGGGGTTAGGTGATAGTAGGAATATTATGCAATTGTTTTTTTTTTTAAAGAAATTTCGTTATTAACCCTGTTAATTTGTTATTCGACTGAAATCAAATTTGGCCCCATGATGTGTATGTGTTTTTTTGTTATACCAGAAGAGTCCTGAAGTTCTAAAAGTACAGCAAATTAGTTAGGTTCTTAAAAACCTTCCCTAAACCTCAGTTTTGTGGTACTTTTTATTGAAAAAAGTTCATAGTAGACTTATACTTTGACAAATATGATATAAATCAACCTCTACAAGAATGAGCTGAACGAGGTTATGGAGGTAGCCATGCGTTAGTGCCGTTAAGGGCCTTGTATAGTCTTCGGCCCCATTATGAACATGGTCACGACCGGTTTTTCTACTTTCTAATGCATGCTGCATGCAACGAAGATAATATGCAAAGCCAATAAATTCAGAACGTGTTGGCCCGTACAATAAGAAGTTTGGTTTGTCAAATAAATTTATAAATTTCCAATATATAGAATGATGTATTCTCCAAAAAATTAATAACGTATGAATGGAGAGTTTGGGTGGTGATTGGCGAAGACGGAAGAGAGTGTTAAACCACTACAAGTACCAGGCTTGGCGGGAGTTCAAGCGGCATGTGTCGGGCTACATATGGTGGAATTAGACCAGAGTTTCAAATCCTAGGTCGATTGGACTCCTGGAATAGGCTTTAGGCCTATCGAGCAGGAAGAACAAGCCCAACAATAATATGAAATAAGATACCTAGATAACTAGAACGAAGAAGTTAATCAAGAAATGGTTTTTACTCAAAGAAAAAAAAAAGGGTAAACGTGGTTGTTGTATAAGTAACATACTTGTTTGGCGACAGTTTTAATGTAAACTAGATCTCGATCCACGCAACCGCGCAGGGTTTTGTTTTCATTTATTTTTATATAAATATTTTATTTTCAATTCTAAATTGGTATATATTATAATATATATATGTGTCTATCAATTTTTAAAACATAATAAGTTTACTGTATATTTTTTCATTGAATAGATTGTTTCAAACTTTCATATGTATTTGTATCTTCTTCTATATATATATTTTTGGATTATTATTTCATTATTAAAATCGTAATTATATATATAAAGATTAGTAAAATATTGTTTTATTGTCATATTCAAAGATATTGTAACATTTCGAAAATTTAGAAAGATTTTAAAAAATTAAAATTTTCGCTTCATATATTTATATTATCGAGTAAATAATTAAACATTTAGTTTTTGTTTAATTTTTAAAATAAACTATATAGTTTAAAATTTGTTTTCATTTGTTTAAGGTAGTAAAGATTAATCATTGTTAGATAATATAATTTTTGTTATTTAAAAAAAATCTTTATAATTTTAAAAGTTAACATCGACAAATATTTAAGTATTTAGCATATAAATGTACAGTATTACAACATTAAATTATATCTATTTAATTTATATTATCTATAAATCCAATGGATCATCTATTGTTTAAATCTAATTATTGATAACCCAATAAAAATTTCTGGTAGGCCCAAAATTTAAATGATAAGATTAGAGAATAAATGTAACATGACTTTCTGGGAATAGGTCCATTAGGTCCATTTTTTAAAAAATCACACATGAATCAAGGTTGTGACTTCTCTTTTAATATATAAGATATGGTTGAAACTTTTTGCTTGGGTAAAAATACTGAGACTAAACTATTTCACATGTGGAAACACCATCCATAGCTTAGTAGTTAAAGTCAGTTTATGCAATTTCTTATAGATTGCACATTATAAGAGATCAAAGTTTCAATTACCAGAAAAAATGATTTATTAAACAATTATGCAGAGTACAAAAAAAAATCTTCACAGTATAATTGGCTTTTTTACGTACACAGGAAAAAAATATGGTAGTTCCTTTTGAATTGCGACCATAGTTTATTTCATATACGTATATATACTTAACAAAGTGTAGACTGTATAATCTACATTATAATAGGACAGTTGCATCACTCATGATGCGACACGTCAGCGATATGTGGATTCCACTTTTAAAAAGTGTGAAAAAAGTGTCAAGTCTGTGACTCGAATCCGGGTTATTGAGATCTAAACAACAACATTTATACCACTGAGCTAAAGGATTCGTTGTACATTGATGGCTGAAACAAATATATATTTATAAAGGTCGGAAACCTTTGCTTCTTCGGTTTTCTCTGTTGGACCCACACTTATTTATTTTATCTAATGATTTAATAAATACTTTATAACTCACGTTTTGAAATGGTATTTGTTAAAAAAAAGCCCAATAAACCTCTTTGGTCTGTAAGCGTTCTCTTCAATGGAAGTTTACGGCTTTCAATTTTTAATCATCAGTTCATGACTCAGCTAAGAAACACAGATTGGCTCTTTGAGTTTCATGAATCAGTTTTTCTTCTTTAGTCTCTACATCTCCCCAGCTTTAACAAATTCATCATCAGTTCTTTTATTTTGCCTGATAAATCATGATTGTGTGGTTTTAATTTTCTTTGGTCATCCTTAGCATGCACCCTTTGATCTAACCAAGAAGAAGAAGAAGAAGACATTTGTCGTTCATGATGCCATCGAGGACTCAGCTGAGCCACACGGGAGACATACTATCAGTTGCCTGATTGTTCAAGAAGAGTTTATGTGCTGTGAAACATATTTGTTTCTTTTCATCAGTTGCTTTGTTTAATCTTTTTTCTGCAAATAATGATGGCTTTGACAGTTCATTCACGGGAGCCAAGAAGTAAAAGAAGAAGAAGCCAGTGAGTGTTTGACATTTTCTGTCTTCCTGAGTTTTTTTTTTCATTCATTAAACTTGGATTTTGAAGATTATGTGCCTCACATTCTTTTTATTTTGATGGTTGTTAGGTTGAATGAAGATCATTGAATAAAGAAAATTTCGATGCTCCTGAAGATTTGGAGGGTACTTTATATTTCTTTCTCTGATAATTCTAGCGACATAAATTTGAACCTTACAGAGGGTATATTGCAGA
>NW_013618065.1:6040-8470 GCF_000695525.1 Brassica oleracea var. oleracea
TGTGTATGTAAATTTGGTTTTATAAATGACATTTTTTGAAATTTTTCTTCTTATTAACAAATTGTGTCATTTTATAATTTCAATATAATTTTAAAGGTTATACCTATTTAACTTAGTATTTATTGTAAAAAAATGATTGTTATCTTAAAATACCTTAATATCTCAATGAATATTAGTTAAACAGATGTAATTATTAGGGATAAACATGAATTCAATTATATTTTGATTTGTGTGAAAAATGTCAAAATGAAAATTTAGTAAGATAGAAACATAGTATTTAATTTTATTCTATTTTTAAAGTTTTTTGTTTGACCAGTTTTCAACTGATTTTATTTTACAAGACAACATTTAGATACTTATGTTTTTAAAACCAATCTATAGATTTTTATATTTGAAGAAAGTATTCATGACATATGCCATATTTTCAAATACGTAGAGTTCATGGAATATTGGTAGTAGAAATTTTCAATTGATAAACATGAATAGAAGTAGATATATATTTGTGGTGTAATAGGGAAAACTCCAACAAATGGACGACTAAAAAATTATTTTCCCCCTCTTGCTATGAGAATCAGTCTTTGGGGCTAGTAATGTCAATAAGATGTTTAAGATGTTGTAGGTGAAATTTCACTTTCTCTGTTGTTATTTTTGCTGTTTTGTTTAATTTAAGCCTGGAAATATAAAATTTTCAATATGGAACATTGTACCAGACATGTGTGCATGTATATAAACTGATTAAACTTGTGGTTCCTTGCTGCAATTGTTTTAAGTGAGTTTAAGCCGCAATAATTTATATAGATAGTGTCATGAAACTACTGAAATACTTTAGATTTGGTTTCAATGATCATTAAAGCTTATTAAACTTATTCAATTTGGCTTGATGAAATTAAACCCTATAATTTCACACAACTTAAGTAAAATAAGACTTTGTTAACACAATCATATATGGATCACAAGATTAACAAAAGTCTTAAGACTCCAAAAATATCAGTAAAAAATGTGTATGAATGAAAAACTAATATCAAAATCTCAATTAACCAAAAGCAAGGCCAAGACAAATCTCTTAATAAAAAACATTGAAAAAAGCTCAAAAAACCTCTGCATCTGTAAGTAAACTTTTTTCGCCTATGTCTTAGATTTCTTGAGAAGACTGGAAGTTCTGAACTCAACATTGTCTCTAATAAAGCTCCACCAGAGAACGGTTAGAGGAACTGTGGCGAGGTGCCAAATAGAGTGAGCTTTCATACGGAGAGGGAAGTCATATATCTCTAAAACCATAGCTAAGCATGAAGCTATCACAACCACCCACAGTTTCCAATTAGAAGGATGTCTAGAAACAGCAGCCCATCTTGCCCATAGGAAAATCTGAGCGACTCCCATGGCCACACACACAATCATGTTCCAACATGTAAACATTGAACTCACAAAGAATACGGAGAACAAAAAATAGAATTGGTTGTAGATAGGAGACAAAATTTTTATGTATATCATAGTCAAGTTTGTATAAGTTAATGTACATTATGTGTGAGGTGACAAAAGCTAGTACTGGAGGGGATACCATGACTCTTGCAGCCTCCACCCGCACATCAAAGGTTCTTAAGATGGATACGATGAGTGAGAATCCGAGAATGGCTATTGCAGATGAGTAGTCCAACGTCTTTGTGATGTCAACATCCCTGAGAAACCATAGAGACGGATCACCATAAGATTGTGGATGATAAAAGTAATGTGTAGATGATTACCGAGTGTGGAAAACTGCACTCCAGAACCAAGAGTTCATGCATAGGAAACCGTACAAACCGACGTATTGATAGTAACTTGTCTGACTGTCTTATCTTGTTTGGGAGGCAACTTATAGTATAGTGTAATGAAGATGGAGAGCCACCCATGAAAATGCATCGCTAGATTTAGTACAGAGAAAGCAACAGAAGCAGGATCCTGACAATGACCATCGACTCTTCTCATCATGGCTACCATGTCTGTTTCCTGAACAAATTCATTGATTATTGCAGGTCTCTAAGCATAACATCTAAATGTTGTAGCTTCTCAATCTTACCAAGGTATTCTCCATTGAGCCAGACATGGAACGCTTGGCCAAGGCTAGCAACTCTAACAGTAGGCTTGTTTTCTTCATTCTTAAGGTCACTGTTATTTATCTTGAACCTATAATATAGAAAATTAATCAGATAAAATTCTTATGTTTCTTTTTGATGTTTTCTTTTTAAAATTCTGATCATAAAAAGAAATCCACTTGTACACTTACTTTGTTTTGTACCATCCGTAATCATACTCGTCTCTGGAACACCTTGACATAAAACTCTATACCGGGTCCCAAACATCTTTCATGTTCCTGAGTTCATGGAAGTTTGATTACAAAAAAAAAAGATACATAAAAAAAAACAATAGAGGAAGAATAGAGTGATGTTCTCC
>NW_013618066.1:0-4679 GCF_000695525.1 Brassica oleracea var. oleracea
TATGATTGTGAGATTTCAAACACCAGATTAAACATGATACAACCAAGTAGAGGAATGCCAATTGCAAAATGCGTCATCAAAGCTATTCCATATCCTTCATCTCACTTAATTTCATTTGCATTTTGTGTTGTCAAGAGAGGGAAGAAGTGATGTTGTTCTTCAACACTGTGATGTAGTCATCACCTTCACATGGCTTCTCATCCATCTACAATTTTTCCATATATACATTTATCAATCATTATTAGTTCTCCATAAACAATGCCAGTCTCATTAGCGCCATACTATATAATTGTTAACAACTATTTATGAATTAAGTTTAGTGTTCTCGGTCCAGAGATCATGGATCAGCTGTTGATAACACATGCAACTATATGTAAATCATCTCCCTCTTTTATACACAATACCAGACTCAAATACTGGTAATCAAGATCCAAGTAGCCTCTCTTGAACCGAATGAATCACCTTGAAAACTCATTTAACTTAGAAACTATGTTCTCCAAAGATGAACCCTAGTTAATCATGTATTCTAGGGAGAAGAAGAAGTAAGTAACATTCTTTGTTCATATTCATGTCTAAAACTTATCTACCAAACATGTGCCTATTTACTAGCACGCTGGCTGGATATTAATATTATTCAAAAGAACTTAAAAAGAAAGAGAACTGAAGTATATATAAGAGCAAACAAGTACCTTAACATGTAAGTTGTAGCAAACCACCCTTTGATCTCGGCACACTAGAGATGTAGAAGCACTTAAAATACTTGAACCTTGCATCTCCATTACGTTAAGCAAGTTCGAGAACTCGTCTTCTTTTTCCTTTTTCATGCTTATCTGTACAACAACCTCATCACCTGATTCCCCCAGTTCAAGAACCGAGATCGCTCGAGTTTGAGGATCTTGCCGCTCCAATCTCTGGGACTTCTCGCTCTCGATATCTTCTGCAAGCTTTTTCTTTCTGATAGTTAGCTCTTCAACTTCATTAAGTAGCTTAGGAATGTAAGTGACCACCCTATCCATTATAGACGGTGCACACCATTTCTTCTATAAAGACAAGAAAACTAGTTCAACAATCAACAGATTGTCCTAATCATAGGCAATATGATTGATGTATGTATATACAAGACCGATCATGAGATTTTGGGGGTCATAAACAATTTAGTAAGGATTTTAATGATTTTTTTACTTACAGTTTAGTGTTTACACTCATATATATTAATTCAAAAAAAAATAGAGGACAATGGCCAATTTTACTTGGAATCAGCTATCTCTATATATATATTTTATTTTTGTGTGCACTCTATCTCTATATATTCAAGATGAAAGGGAGATTATCAAACCTTGGAGGAAGAGGATTGATCAGGAAGAAGAGTGCCGAGAGTGAGGTAGGAGGCATGAAGTCTCATCCTCCTTAGACGCTCATTGGCGTTACGTTCTTGTTTCTTTGCGGCACCACTTGATGAGCCATGAACATCTTCATCATGCAACACTATTACTACTTCCTTCCCTTTGCTTTCTGACTGAGCTCGAAAAGTGTCGTCCTTCTCTCGGAACTCCTCAACGATTGTTTCTGCAGGGATATGGAAGAGATCGTCGAGTAAACTGGATTCTAAAATCTGATGGTCGGACATACGTAACAACGGCAAGATAGTACACAAATACGAAAACAATAAAAGAGGCTTCGTTCTCTTCTTCTATTACAAGAGGTCGTCTTAATTTAAACTCATAATTGCAGGAAACAAACTTATATTAATCTCTAAACCCTAATTAAGATAACAAGATGATCATTAATGAGGATTATATAAATATGTAGGTGTGTGTATACATTGATAATAAAGATATATATACAGGGGAGAGGAATGAGCCCAAGTCAACCCCAAAAGCAGTAGCTGTGAGAATAAATAACTATGCAATGAAGCCCCCACAAACTATTATATTTAAAATTAAAAACTGGAGAGGTATAGTCTATGAACAAAAAATTGTAAACTCGAAAAATGATTGAAGATAATGTATAAAAAAAAAGGACGAACTCTTGGAATCACAGGACACAGCAAGTTGGCCGAAGAGGAGAAAAGAAGTACGTAGTATAATGTCATCGGCTCTGCAGTAAAATAGAAAATGAACCTTGCGACATAATCAGAGATTTTTCTTACCAGATTCATCTTCTTCCCAAGGTTGCAGAGCTGGTCATATAGTCAAAAGTCTCGGTTCTTTCTAAAGTAGTGTTGCCTGTCTGGTTTATGTGTATGTCCGTCTGTCTTTTATGTAGTACAATTGGCGTTAAACTGTAGTACACAGTACTTGCATTATCATTATTTTTTAAATGTATTCGTTGGGATACATGTAATCCATACTCTCCTTGTAACGTATTTGTATGTGTTTTTTAATTACTCTAATATTTTCCATAATTAATTTTATGTCTATGCTGTTGCTGTTAAACTATTTTGAGTTAAGAAAAGACACTAGTATTAGTGTTTTTATCAGTTTTTCTTACGCAAACATGAAATAGGTAACAATTTTCACTTCCTTAAAATAATAATGTAAACATAATATTTCTAAAAATGGAAATACCAACACAACTATCAGAAACCAAGGCGAGAACCATAAATTTTCCTTGATAAACAATAAAGATTATGCAAAAAATGTTGAAGACTGAGTTGTGTTTCTAAGAAAGAATACAAACATTTTGTATGTAATGAAGATGTGATGCTAATAACCACCCCAGTTCAGTTTGGTGGGTAACAAAAGCTTCCGTCTAACGGGACACATCTTTCGCAATCCAGAGACAAGAAAGCCTATGCAAGTTACAACATCTACTACCTTCGAGAAGATCCAAAATCCAAAGGAGCATAAAACGAATATGGTTTTCTCACCATCACCTATCGTCAATGATCCAAAATGCAAACCCAAAATTGAATCCATCTCAACTGAGAAATTGTTTCCCTTATTTCTTAATTCAACAAATCTAACCTCTCTCAGCGACAATACTCTTCAATATTCAAGCTGCCCTTGTCTGCTGTCCCAACCACTCCTCACTAAGTTTGCCCGAGAATTGAGATTACCTAGTATGCGCCGAGCCCGATCAAGGATCCTTTCAGTCCGTTGATTAGGCTTATACCCTCTTCGAGCTATTCTTTCAACCAACTCAAACGCATCTTCCGCCTGATTCATCACAACCCTTTTCAACAGCATATTGTACGTGTACATATCCAGAGGATAGCACTTCTCTATAACTTCATCTAACCGCTTCAGTTCTCCTTCCATTTCGATTCTCCCTGAGAACACTCCTATCAACTCACCAAGAGCCTTCATCTCAGGGATCTTCTCTTCCACATCTCTCATCCGTGTCCACGCTTCATACACCCCTTTGCTCTTTATCGCGTTATACAAAAGAACATTACCGATGAAGGATGTAATACGCCGCCCACTTTTCCTGAACTCATTAACTAACCCAACCGCCTCCTCATACCTTTCTCTGTTGCATAGCTTCTGTACGAGCACTTCGTAGCACTCGATACTAGGATGTCTCCCTTCTCCCTTCATCTCTTCCAAGAAATGCATAGCGTCATCCAATCTATTCCCTCTACAGAGGCCAACGATCATTACATGGTATAGTCTCCTTTTGACCTCACCTTTTTCCCGCAGTTCATAGAAAAAGTGGAGGGCGTCAGCGATTCTTTCGTTTTTGAGATAACACTGAAGCATGAGGATGTTCGAATCCAGCGTCGGCGTGAAACCGTTTCTACCTATCAGATCATACACTAATCTCGCAAGTTTCGGGTTCCCTGCAAACCCTGCTCCTTCGATGAAGAGATTGTAGGTTCCAACTTTGTGTTCCCAACGAGACAACTGATAATTAAGCAACGTGGTGAAACAGCTTCTGTCACCGCTTTCCATCGCGCAAACACATCGAATGACATTTCGATAGAGACTATAGGTCGGAGTGTATCCCTTCTCCTGCATTCTGACGATGAGTTTAGCAGCTTTGTCTCCCCTCATCAACCTGATCGTCCCGTATATCAAGCTGACGAACATTCCAAACGTGGTGGCTACGCCGCTTCTGTTAAACAGCTCGTTAATCAAAATAGCGTCGTCCACTTTCCCAGCATCGCAGAGAGCAGGTATAACCTTGCAACCGCCTAGAAACTTAGGCAACGCGTCGCGTTCTGATGCAACGATAACAAGCTCCTTCGCCATCTCAGCCTTCCCGTTCCAGCACAAAGCGTTTGCAAGTATACAAAACGTCTTCGCGCCGAGAAAATGCCCTCGGTCCATCGCTCCTTTAAAGACATCATAAGCTTGCTCCACACGCCTGTCTGCACAGAGCGTGCGAACCAGGTAGCTGTAAGACATGGAGGTAGGAGCGAATCCAATCTCAGACCTCGACCGGTACAACTCAAGAGCTTCATCTACTAATCCCGCTTTGCAAAAGAAGCATAAAGCTGCATTCATCGTTTTCTTGTTAGGTAAAACACCACGCACCATCATCTCCGTCAAGATATCATACACACTCCCAAGATTGTTCTCTTTCAAAAGCTTAGAGATCAAAGAGTTATACCTAACAACCTCTATCTCACAACCTTCCAAAGGACTAATCTGCTGCAAGAAACCTTCGATATTATCCAACAATCCAGCTCCTATAAGAGACTTAATCCAAATGCTATAAGCACGGTCCATAGGAAC
>NW_013618066.1:4779-8463 GCF_000695525.1 Brassica oleracea var. oleracea
TTTTTTTTTTTGCACATTCGTATCTTTTCTGTCGCGGAAGAGATGGGCGACTAATCAGATACATCCACGTCATACTTAATGTCGTGGCTTTTGACCGTTTTCACGAAAATACCCCTTTGAGTTAACTAATGAATACTTAACTTCTTCCCGGTAGGCTCGTTTTGGGTTTCTCTTCTCCGTCGTAAGAAATGGGGACCAATCTGAGATCCGTGATCTATGTATTTCTTCTCCTCTTCGTCGTCGTCTTCACCGTCAACGCTCAAAATCGGAGACCCAAGAATGTTCAGGTGGCTGTTAAAGCTAAGTGGCAGGGTACTCCTCTTCTCCTCGAGGCTGGGTAAATGCATCTCTTCCCTTCGTTCGATCTCCATTTTTAGTAAGTGAGATTCTCACTCGAGTGTTTCCGTTTTCTTGTGAACAGAGAGTTGATTTCGAAAGAATCGAAGCAGCTTTTCTGGGAGTTCAACGAAGCTTGGCTTGGTTCCGATGGAGATTCCGATTGTAAATCGGCTAGAGATTGTCTCCTCAAGATATCTACACAGGCCTCTGCGTTATTGGCTAAGCCCGTGGCTTCTCTTTTTCAATTCTCGCTTACTCTGAGATCCGCGTCGCCCCGGGTTGTGCTTTACCGTCAATTGGCTGATGAGTCTCTCTCTTCCTTCCCTCACGGAGATGATCCGTCAGCGAGTCACTGCTGTTGGGTCGATACTGGCTCTTCACTCTTTTACGATGTTGCGGATCTCCTCCCCTGGCTCGCTTCTCCTCCTACGTATGCTCTGATGTTCTCTCTTCCTTTGGGTTAAAGATCACAATTTGATTTTTTTCTTTCTCTAAGCTGCATTTCGTTTGATGCCAGTGCTGGAGGAGACGCTGCTCAGGGGCCTGAGCTCTTTGACTTTGATCACGTTCATTTTGATTCGAAAGCTGGAACTCCAGTTGCTGTTCTATACGGGGCTGTTGGGACTGATTGCTTTAGGGAATTTCACCTCTCGCTTGCTCAAGCCGCTAAGGAGGTCTTTCTTTTATTACTGTCTTGATAAGTTGATACAACTTCAGGCTCATTTTCCAGGGATTCCATTTCTTAGCGTGTTTCTGCTTTTATTGTGTGCATTCTAACGAAGCCTTAGTTTTTTTACAGGGGAAAGTTACGTATGTTGTTAGACCAGTATTACCTTCTGGCTGTGAAAGCAAAACGAGGCCCTGTGGTGCTATAGGGGCAAGGGATAATGTTAGCTTAGCTGGTTATGGTGTGGAGCTTGCTTTGAAGAACATGGAGTACAAGGCAATGGATGATAGTGCTATAAAGAAAGGTTAGCGTCAGCTCAATTTTTTGTGTCATTTCGCCACCGGAACTTTGAAAGGAAAAGCTTATTTTTATCAGTTACTTGTTCAGTATGTTCTTTCTGTTACTTGTGAATTTGCCACCCTTTAAGTGTTATGGCTATGAGTTTCAGGTATCACTCTTGAAGATCCCAGGACTGAAGATCTTAGTCAAGATGTTAGGGGTTTTATATTCTCTAAAATCCTGGTATGTTTAATTTGCAACATTAGTAGAATAATACATCCAAACATTTTTAAAAATTTAGTCCGTTTGATTTTTTTGTTTGTTAATGGATAAGAGAGGAATGGAGGAAAAATAGTTCGTAGCAGTATATCATTTTCTGCTGGGTAATCATTTGGGTCAGCGATTCTTGTTTTGCAGGACAGGAAACCCGAGCTAAGATCAGAAGTCATGGCTTTTAGGGATTATCTCCTATCATCAACTGTATCAGATACGCTTGATGTTTGGGAGCTCAAAGGTAGTTATGCATCCTGCATGTTTTGGCTTTTTGGTGATAGTAGAAGTTAATAAGTGTTTCATAATTTTCCTTCATTCTACAGATTTAGGACACCAAACAGCCCAGCGAATAGTCCATGCCTCTGATCCTTTGCAATCTATGCAAGAAATCAATCAAAACTTTCCAAGCGTTGTTTCTTCATTATCTCGCATGAAGGTATGTCATTGTTTATTGATGCTGTGATAACCTTAATCTGTTGGTTGAATTGTTTCTTTTGGTTCTTCTGATTCTAACCGTCTGGTTCATTTATGCAGCTCAATGAATCAATCAAAGAAGAGATACTTTCAAACCAGAGAATGGTTCCCCCTGGCAAGGCTTTGTTGGCTCTGAATGGTGCCCTGTTAAACATTGAAGATATGGACCTATACATGTAATACCTTTTTGCACATGGTGATTTTGTCTTGATCAAGGCATATATAGTGTAAATTAATGGTCCTTTTCTTGAAGTGAGAATGTTTTTATGGTTTGTAGAGCGGAAATTATGTTATTTTTTCCCTCGCTCTGCCTAAGTCCACTTTAGCTTTAGTATGGCCAGAGCTAGTTTCCCGTCTTTCAGTTTACTTACATTTCGTTATCTGTTTTGCTGTATTGGTTTTCGTTTTAAAAGCTAATATGTCTACGTCGTGGGTTATAGTTCCTCTCCAATGATTGTCTGATCCTCTCGTCTGTAGGTTGATGGATTTGGCTCATCAGGAGTTGTCCCTGGCCAACCAGTTTTCAAAGCTTAAGGTACTCTTTACCGACTGTGCGCGCTTAAGCTTTGAAAAAAAAAATAAAAGTTTGGGTTTATATAACATGGAGGAAATATTGAAATGATACAATTTTGATGAAGATTTTCGTCTATTTAGGACTCTGATCTCTGATTACTCTTGTTGTGGATGTGCTAACATATATATGCAATTGTCAGATACCTGATGGAGCCATACGGAAACTTTTACTAACTACCCCTCTCCCGGAGCCGGATTCATATCGGGTTGATTTCCGTTCTGAGCATGTTAATTATCTCAACAATCTGGAGGAGGATGATATGTACAAGCGCTGGCGGAGTAATCTTAACGAGGTAATTAGTACAGCTGGCATAATTGAGGATACTAATGCTATTCTTTTGTGAGCAGTGTGCAATTTAAAAATGATATCTCTAATTATCTGTATTTCTCTCACGTTGTATTAAGATTTTGATGCCTGCCTTCCCTGGGCAACTACGTTACATCCGAAAGAACCTATTCCATGCAGTTTACGTCATTGATCCAGCCACTGTCTGCGGTCTTGAGGCAAGTCTCACATATGCCCTTTTCTGGCACTGCCGGCCCTTCTTCTATTCATGAGTACAGAGCGTTTGAACTGACTAACTAATGTTGGAATGTTACAGTCCATTGACACACTAAGATCTTTATACGAAAACCAAGTCCCTGTGAGATTTGGGGTGATATTATATTCCACTCAACTAATCAAGAATATCGAGGATAATGGTGGTCAAATCCAGTCTTATGATGCAGAGACAAATGCCCACGTTAAAGAGGACATATCCACTACGGTATTCACCTCTCTTTGGAATAAGTTTACTGCTTTCAAGTTCCCAGCGTTGAATTTTTGTTTTCCGCATTAAGATGCTTGTTTGTATTATGTTATTTTTTATTGTTTTGCCGGAGGATGAAACTAAGAATGAATTTTTTTTCTGATGATAAACTCTATTTGCAGATCATACGTCTTTTTCTGTACATCAAGGAGCACCATGGGATTCAAACAGCTTTTCAGTTTTTGGGAAATGTAATATACACTAACATTTACTCATAGCTAGAAGCGTCTTGAAGTATCCCAAACGTTAGTTGCTGAACATCTTCATGTT
>NW_013618067.1:0-487 GCF_000695525.1 Brassica oleracea var. oleracea
CACATCCTTTATGTCAATCTTTTTGACAACCTCTAGTGGTAGACCTCCCCCCAAAATCCCTTCCTCTTTTTAAGCCTTCATTGATTGATGAGTGAGGCCTTTTTCGGAAAGTCTTACATGCACATAATGTTGAGAGTATCGGGAACGACAATGCTTGATCTTCATTCTTGCTAGATTAGGCACATTATTGTCTAGCCATAGGATGGGGGTGAGTGTTGTAAAGTTTGATTTGGGAGTATGAGAAAGTTGAAGAAAAAGAGTGAACTTTTGTGCTTAATTGACTAGTCTTTATGGGATAAGTAGAGAAACTTCTAGCTCAATTTGTGAAAAGTCTTGGCCCCAAACATAAAAAAAAATAAAAAATAAAAAAAAATAAAAAATAAAAAAAATGGAAAAAAAAAGAAAAAAGAAGAGAAAGAATAAAGAAAGGGGGCTAGCAAAACTAGTATGAGCTAAGAGGTGTTCAAAAGAGTGTAAGAAATCCCTT
>NW_013618067.1:2297-2627 GCF_000695525.1 Brassica oleracea var. oleracea
AAATGAATGTGTATCATATATGTTTGGGAAAATGGTAGAACAATGGAGATTGAGCATTGTATGCATGAGTTGATCCCTTTCTTAGATATATTATGTGCAATGTCAAGGCTACTTGTCTTGAGAGTATACCACCTTAAATATCATATATCTTGAACCCCTTGACTCACTTGATTAAAAAGCCTCCCCTTACCCAAATGGTTTGGACCAATTTACTATTTGGGAGAATTCACTTGATGCTATGCTTAATGAACTTGAGAGTTGGCTGATTTGCATGTGTGAATGCATGATGATGAGTGTAGGGATGAAAAGAGTTGAGATAGACCTAGAGAA
>NW_013618067.1:7149-8436 GCF_000695525.1 Brassica oleracea var. oleracea
TTTTTTATCGGAATGTCGTCGAAAAGTCGTCGGAAAATTCCGACGAACCAAATTTGGTCGGAATTCCGTCGGAAATGGCCGACGGAATTCCGACGACTTAATTTTTTTGGATTTGGTCGGAAATTTGTCAGTATTCCGTCACAAATTTCCGACGACCTTGGTGTCCGTCGGAACCTCCGTCGGAATTCGGTGTGTTTTCTTGTAGTGCAACTAGGAAAAGGAAAACACAATATAGAAATAGTACAAATCATAAATGATAGGGATTATGGAAACTGGCCGTCTCTCTCTAAACCGGCCGTCTGTCTTTCTCGATTATGGACATCCATCATATGGTTTATAACCGTTTCCTTAATCTTGTAGTGTCTTTTCTTTTCTTTTTCAGCTTCTCATCTTCGCTGTGCCTTTCTATTGCGTCTGATAGTGCATGCTCACTACTTTGTTTTTCTGTTTTTCTTCCCGGCGAAAATTACTCCATCTTTCGGTTTCCTTCCCGATGGAAGCTTATCCATCTTCTGGCTTGCTTCAGCTCTGGTGCTCCAATTTATGCGATGAACCGCAGTCGATATAGCGTCTCTGCGGAAGAAGATTCCGGCGGGTTCCATTTGATGGCAGCGATCACTACTTTTGTCCTTCTCTATCGATTAGGGTTTCATGGTCTATTACGGTTTAGCAAACAGATTGTTTAGCGTTTGGTTTGGTTCTTCTTTTTTATTATTATTTTTTTAAGTTTTAATCTTAACTTTCTGCATTTAAAAAAAAACACAAATTTTTTTAATATAAAAGCCGTTTAAATATTTTTTTAAAAAAGACGTTTCTTTTTCACTTCTTCTTCTTGTAAATATAGAAATCAATATATGCAAGTGAATCTCTCAAAATTTAAAACAGTAAAAACAAAATTCTAATTTTACTAAAAAGGTTTTTATTTTAAAATAATACAAAAAAATCTTCAAAATAATATTTATTAAATGCTAAAAATAAAAATATACACATATTTGTACGATTAATTAATATATCAAAATAAAAATAAAAATAATTAATTATACGATAAATATTTAAGGATGCAGATTAGATTTATTATTTAATATTTAAGGATGCGGATTATAATCAAGGTTTAGGGTTTAAGATAGTTAATCTTTTCTTATTTAATTAATACTATTTTCGAATGTTTTAGTGTTATCGACATGATTTGCCGTAAAATAAAAGATAAGAAAAAGAAAACCAAATAAAATATTACAAAAATTTGGATATTCATATATGATGATGTATTTTCTTATAATTGGTTTACTT
>NW_013618068.1:0-5429 GCF_000695525.1 Brassica oleracea var. oleracea
TCCGTCGGAATGTCCGTCAGAATATCGCTGTTTTCTTGTAGTGATAGGTTTTGTCTCTTTATATTTATTTATTTTTAACTATATAATTCTTAACTTATCAAGTTATTGTATCAAGAGTTCACATGGGATTTGGGATTGGCGAGGACGGTGAAAACACATTTCACCAATGCGAAAGAGATCACTACAGCATTCAACTCATTGAGTGAAGCAGAATTGGATTAAGGAAAGGTACCGAAGTTGATTTACCTGACTGTTTGGGAGGACTTGGAGGTGCATGGGGCGTAACCGAAAACACAGCTCTTCACAAACAAATTCTGGTAAGGGTCGTAGCAACGTGGCAGGAAAATAATGTATGTTCACAACTTGGGGTTCACCAAGTTACCTTCTCGGAAACTTCATCTAGTAAATTCTACAATTTCTCACTAGTTTATTAATTATTATTTATTAACCCTTATAACTTTTATATAGATTACAGAAAATGACAGTAATGCCTTATATCATTTGGAGTCGCTCAAAGGGGCGCACACCAACAAGCAGATGGGTCAAATTCATAATTCGGTGATGAATGAAGTCATTCAGCAGGTCCAATTCCACGCAGCTGATATTTTGTCCCAAGTTTCGATGATAGAAGATGAATATTCTGCTTCCAACAGCTTGAGTGAGGGGCAAATGAACAAACATCATTTTTGAGCTCCGTTGTGAAATATTTTAATTAAATAATATTTTTAATATGACAAACATTTTAATTTGCTTTCTTTTTTTTCTCACAGACGGTTACACAAAAACAAAAGCGTTTGGTCTGGTAAGTTTGTGGAGCAAACTCTTCTTTTTCATCGGTGCAATTTACGTGCACTAAGGATCCCGAGCTCGTGGAGCAACCTTTGAACAAATATGAACAGATCGAGGCGTAAAGGACCCAAAATGCAACGATTATAGACCAAAACGTAATATAATTATTTCTTAATTGACGAAAAACCTGAGGCAAATTGCCGAAAACCACGTATGGAGAAAATAAAACAAAAGTGGGGTGACGACTTCTAGTTTTTTATTTTTTTTAAATCTTTCATATTTTCTTGATTTTTAGTTAAAAAAATTTCTTTTTAGTGAAAACTTTTATGTATTTGAATTTTAAATTGTTTTCAATTATAATTTTAACTTATTGTGGTTTATAATATTTTAAATAAATATTATAATTAAAACCCTCCTATATCTGGTTTATAAGATTTTAATTTTAAAATATTATGTTTAACAAAAAATTAATTATTTTGAATGTTTTTGAAGCATTCCCGGCAGATGGATTCATGATGGGTTTCCCAACGAAATTGTCAAGAATTCATCGGTAAAATTTGCGATGGACACATGTGTTGGTTGTGGGTTTGCAACCCCACTTAACTCTTTCTAAATCACCATTGGCCTATTAAACAAAGAGTAGAAGTTTGGCCATAATGAATAGTAGTCTTTCCGTTTCATAATATAAGTAGTTTTGGCTAAAACCACGAAGATTAAGAAAATTATTATGTTTTAAAAAAATATTTTATAATAAATAGGTTAGATATAATTTAACCAATAAAAAATAAGTTTATTTAATTTGATTGGTCACACTGTATTCAATAAATGTAAAAATTACCTAAAAATACGAAAACTACTTACATTTTGAAACAAAAACATTTCCCTTAAAACTAGTAACAATACGAGAGTGAGGTAGTATTACTCTTTTGTTTATATATATGAAGTCATCCCGCAGAGAAAAGGGATTCCTTTCACTCTGTCCTTTTGGAGAATAAAAGAGAGAGAGGTACATGAAGTTATAGAAAGATCTCTTTAGGAGATCTAGAAGGCCAAGCTTCTCACGACCATCATCTTGCAGCGTTTCTCCAACGACATCATTCTGACAGCGATATGCCGACGTCGTTACCCGAAGCTGTTATCCCCACAGCGTAATTATTTTGTGTCGTCACCTCGTATATCTTGTTGTCCGACTATGCCATCATTCTAGTCTAGTATCAATCACAATCTCAACTTTACTAATTTATGGTAAACTCAAATAACCCACGTGATTAATTACAAATGGCTTGAGCGACGTAGACAGCTTTCTCACAAAGTACAACTATAACGCACAAAACTTCTATTATTTCTTTGATGTCGCCTAGATACAACCTCATTAATACAAGATTCTGAAACAGAATTTGAAAGTTTGAAGAGTATTTTGGTGAGTATGGGGCTGAAAAGGAAGCCTTGAATCTTCAGTAGCCAACAAATTGCCTATTTTAACCGAAACAGTCATTAGTCAGTGTTTCTTGCTAGTTGTGACTCATATACAAAGGGGGAAAAAGCTTACCTGCCCCTGGATGTCATGAATCAATCTCCTATGGGTCTGTGAATCTCTTATACCCCTATTTCATTAACTAAATGCGAATTAACGAAAGTGCCTTCAAATTATTAAATCTGAAAAAATGAAAAGTGGTTTGGTATTTTGGTTTTACTTCGACTGGTTGGGTAAAGTGGTTTGGTTGAAACAGATCGGTTTGATCATTATCAATCCCGAAACGTTCCTCCCGAAATCCTCAGCTCAGCCCCCTTCTCTTTTCTTTTCAGGTTCTTTTCCCACAGCTGGTTTCGCCGCTTCTTGGTTTCTCCCTCAGCTCAGCTCCGGAACCCTCAGCTCCTCCTCCACTCACAGGTTCTCAATCTTCGTCGGGGCTGGTCGAGTTGCATAGGTGAGTTGTGCTCTCTGGCTCGAGTAGCTTTTAGTGGATTTTTAATCGGGATCTGATTAGAAGTAGGAATCAGAACGACATTGTCTTGTTTGAAATTAGTTAACCTAATTCATTTCGGTGGTGGAAGGAGAGTGTATAGGAGAACCGTGTATAGGCAGTAGAATTGGATCTAGATCGATCTTGGGCACTTGAAATTCAATTTGTTATTGACGATAATTGTAGTATAACTGTATAACTCGGAACAACGGGTAGAACTTTGGATAACTGGAACAACTAGGAACAACTGGTATAGCCTGTAGTCAGCTTCTCGTTTGTGTTTGTTCCTTTTTTTGGCAGGATACAATGAGCAATCACGTCAGTGATATACATGGTAGTCAGGAAGAGAGCTACGAGATGATGTATAGCTATTTGTACATGCTAGAGTAAGTGAATCCGGGAACAAAAACCTGTGTGAAATTGGATGAGGGATCGAAATTCAAGTACCTCTTCGTAGCCTTGGGACCTTGCATTGAAGGGTTTGCAGTTATGAGGAAAGTGATAGTTGTGGATGCGACATGGCTGAAGAACAGATATGGTGGTGTTCTAGTCTTCGCGAAAGCACAAGATCCTAATCGTCACGCTTATCCACTTGCGTTTGCAGTATTAGATCGAGAGAATGATGTTAGCTAGATTTGGTTTTTTGAGATGCTTAAAAGTTTTATACCAGACTCTTCTGAACTGGTTTTCATGAGTGACAGAAATAGAATCCTCATCTCCGCTTTAGCAAACGTCTTTCCACAGGCTCACCATGGTCATTGTTTATGGCATTTGAAGGAAAATGTGAAAGGGCATGCTTGTAGCGTCAAAAAGGATATAGTCGGGCATAGATTCATGGAATTGGGCAGATATTACACAGAGGCTGAATTCGACTCTGCCTACAAATCGTTTAAGAGAAGATATCCTTCGGCTTGGAAGTATGTGGAGGAACATACTGAAAAGGACACATGGGCAAGAGTTTTTTTTCTACGTGACAGGTACAACATGGATACAAGCAACAATGTGGAATCAATGAAGAACGTGCTTAAAGAGGCAAAGAGGTGTGCCTTAATACCAATGCTGGATTGCATCATCGGGAAAATCTCTGATTGGTTCAATCAACATCGGAAGGATGCTGTTGCTGGATCAATTGATAGCAAACTGGTGCCTCCGGTTGAGAATTACTTGCGCGAGCTATGGCCTGTTGCACAAAAGCTACGTGTGCGGGAGCTTGATAGTTATAATCGTATGAGTACGAGATCACCGACAATGAAGGAAAGATGTTTTTGGCGAGCTTAGTTGGGAAAAGTTGTACTTGCAAGGTGTGAGATTATCAAAAGTTTCCTTGTCTGCATGGACTGGCTGCTTACATAAATTTCACTACAAACGTTGGCAGGCGCCTTCATATCCATGAGATGTGCTCAGAATACTACTGGTCCGAACTGTGGGCAATGACATATTCCAGGACACTTTATGTTGTGCTCGATAAGTCTTCTTTGAATGTACCGGATTACATCAAGGAGGTGAAGATCATGCCTCCGGATCGCATCGCATGGGAGGGAAAGAAAAGAGTTAGAAGTTAGTTATTTGGATTTAGGAGTAATGCATTTAGCTCTGCTATCTGTTTATTTTGTGTTGTATGCTACGGAAAACTGCGTAAAACTTTGTTATCTACTTTGTTTTCTAATGACATTAGTATTACCTATATCGAAACTCGGTTATCATAATATTATCTATATCAAATCTCGGTTGTTATAGTTTTACATTTGTTTTCTCTACTATAATTTATAATTCTAACAACACTCGGTCATCACGTTTTTGAAATTTTCTTCAAACTCGTGATATATCCATTGTGAAACCTTGTAATTCCAATCACACTTTTCAATGAAGAACTTCTTACAAAGGAATTTTTCGAGCTATATCAATTACGCCTATATTATTGTACAGAACAATATAACTTACATTTTGAAGTACTAAAATCGAAAGTAAAACTAAAAAACAAAATTTAAAAATTAGTAACACCACTACAAGAAAACATCAGGGATTCTGAGGGAAAAAATCGTTGGAATTTCGTCGGAATAACGTTATTCCGACGACATACCAACGAAACACGCCGTCGGAAATAATTCCTCGGAATTTATTTTTTCCTCGGAAATCCCTCGGAATTTTTCGACGGAATTCCAAGGAAATAAATTTCCGAGGAAATTCCAAGGATCACCAGTTTGTCGGAAATGTCCTCGGAATATACCGAGGGAGGACTTCGTCGGTATAATTCCTCGGAAGTTCATCGATCGATGCGTGTTTGGACATATATATACATCGATCGATAGGAGTATACCGACGGACCTTTTCCTCGGTTTATTCCGAGGAACTTTTCCCTCGGTATATTCCGAGGGAACTTGTCCCTCGGAATATACCGAGGGAACTTGTCCCTCGGAATATACCGAGGGAACTTGTCCCTCGGAATATACCGAGGGAACTTGTCCCTCGGAATATACCGAGGGAACTTGTCCCTCGGAATATACCGAGGGAACTTGTCCCTCGGAATATACCGAGGGAACTTGTCCCTCGGAATATACCGAGGGAACTTGTCCCTCGGAATATACCGAGGGAACTTGTCCCTCGGAATATACCGAGGGAACTTGTCCCTCGGAATATACCGAGGGAACTTGTCCCTCGGAATATACCGAGGGAACT
>NW_013618068.1:7534-8118 GCF_000695525.1 Brassica oleracea var. oleracea
TTTTTGAACAAAAACAAATCGATCGATTACAAAGATGGACCGGGCCGTAAGATTGTGATCGATCGATGAGAGTATTCCATCGATCGATCGAGAATCTCAATTTTTCCTCGGAATGTCCTCGGAAAATCTTGTATGTTTTTTTAAAAATGCATCGATCGATGCGTTACTCTATAAAAATGAATCGATCGATTACTAAGATGGACCGGGCCGTAAGATTGTGATTGATCGATGAGAGTAACCCATCGATCGATCCAGAATCTCAATTGTTCCTCGGAATGTCCTCGAAAAATCTTGTATGTTTTTTTAAAAACGCATCGATCGATTACAAAGATGGACCGGGCCGTAAGATTGTGATCGATCGATGCGTTATAGAACAAAAACGCATCGATCGATGCGTGTTCGGAAAACAGAATTATAAGGCAAAACCCTACCTTTTCTGGATCTAAGCCTTAGAACTCTCATCCCCTCTGATTTCCCCTATAATTCGCCCTTCCTTTCTCTCTCTATTATCATCCGATTCGAACAATTTTGGGCTCCATCCCACTTGATTTTTCGAGCTCTACCTGATTCCTACACTCGTCTTC
>NW_013618068.1:8145-8404 GCF_000695525.1 Brassica oleracea var. oleracea
ATTCTGAAATCGTGTTCTTGAGCAATTTTTTTGGGTTTTGTGAATTTCTTATTTCCGTGTTGATTCCTTGATCAAATATGCATGAAACAAATGTTTAAACATGGAATAGAACACAATTGTCTGTGATCAACGAGTTTGGAACAGGATTTGAGATGATTTAGGGATTGAGGATTTTTTTTCAATTTGGGTTTTTTTTATCACAACTCGATTTTGGTTTTCATTTTCATGTTGCTTTGAGTTCTTAATTGATTATTACCAT
>NW_013618069.1:0-875 GCF_000695525.1 Brassica oleracea var. oleracea
TTTTAACAAAGCGTTCTTTGAGAAATATAGTTCTTTGATTCAATATAGGTATCGTATTACTGAATAAGCCCACGAAGATAGATCATATTATATTGCTAATAGTTATAGTGGACTTGGGCTTTACATTCGTGGGCCATTTGACCTTATGGTGGAATTACGTTACATGCACATCCATATATTATAATCAAAGTGTCACATTACATATTTTTAATTGAAAATTGGCATGACGCTGATTGATGACAATAACGATGTGGATTGTTCACCTAACTTGGAGGAATTTTTAAATTTCAACCAATTTACGAGATGTCACTGACAAATCAAGTCAGTCTATATCTGCTAGCTGCGAATATGAATAACATGATAAATGAAAATTATTTAAAAATATGCATAATTGTTATAAAAAGAACTGAAATTTATTTGTATTGCAGGAATTTAAATAAGGGCAAAATTTTATACCCGTAGAAATTTTAACACTGATAGAAAGATTATTATTAGAGAGAAGAGAAGAGTGAAATGGTGTGTTTCTAAACGATCGAACTCGATCGTATATATAGAGAAAAAATCTACTGTGCAAAAAGTGCAGCGGGACCCACATCTTTAATTATTTCAACATTTTCGGTGGCCGCTGTTTTTGACTTTCGTAACACTCCCCCTTGGGGGCCGGTGTCACTATCCGCTCTCGCTTAACGTCTTTGTTGCCTCGTTAAAAACCTTTCCAGGAAAACCCAATGGGAAAAACCATAGTAAGGTAAAAAGAGTACAACTACGTAAGCTCCCCCTTGAATGAACAGTCATAGATCCTTCTGATGGCGCATCCCAATGTTATGGATGTGTTTTCTGAATACCGAGGTAGGGAGTGATTTTGTGAAGAGGTC
>NW_013618069.1:4043-8391 GCF_000695525.1 Brassica oleracea var. oleracea
TAATAAATAAATTATACGGCGGCTCGGCCGACCAATTAATAATAAACAGAATATAAGGCGGCTCGGCCGACCAATAAATAATAAACAGGATATAAGGCGGCTCGGCCGACCAATAAATAATAAACAGGATATAAGGCGGCTCGGCCGACCAATAAATAATAAACAGGATATAAGGCGGCTCGGCCGACCAATAAATAATAAACAGGATATAAGGCGGCTCGGCCGACCAATAAATAATAAACAGGATATAAGGCGGCTCGGCCGACCAATAAATAATAAACAGGATATAAGGCGGCTCGGCCGACCAATAAATAATAAACAGGATATAAGGCGGCTCGGCCGACCAATAAATAATAAACAGGATATAAGGCGGCTCGGCCGACCAATAAATAATAAACAGGATATAAGGCGGCTCGGCCGACCAATAAATAATAAACAGGATATAAGGCGGCTCGGCCGACCAATAAATAATAAACAGGATATAAGGCGGCTCGGCCGACCAATAAATAATTTAAATTACTAGTAAATAATATAGGCTGTATTCCGGCCATTATAACATGATATAAGTAATAGTAGAGGCGGTATACCGACCATTATAACAGGGTATAAATGATACAAATAAATTTTACCGAATCGCAGAGTGATCGTGCTGATAACGTGTTATAAAAAGAACTGGAATTTATTTGTATCGCAGGAATTTAAATAAGGGCAAAATTTTATACCCGTAGAAATTTTAACACTGATAGAAAGATTATTATTAGAGAGAAGAGAAGAGTGAAATGGTGTGTTTCTAAACGATCGAACTCGATCGTATATGTAGAGAAAAAATCTATTGTGCAAATAGTGCAGCGGGACCCACATCTTTAATTATTTCAACATTTTCGGTGGCCGCTGTTTTTGACTTTCGTAACAATAATAATGTAAACGAGAATTGGTTAGAAATATAGATAATGTCATTTTAGTAATTTCATTAATATAATTATATTAATTGTATTTACATATTTTACTCAGTTTAGCAATTTTATTAATCATATTACCTTAACAATACATCACATCATTAATTATATTACCATAATAATATTACAGATTTTTATTTATTAGTTAATCATCATTAACTTTGTGCCAATTATAAAATCAAAAAGTAAAATAATCGAGTTTTCATATGATTAAACATTCGGCTTAGTTTGTTTTACTAAAAAAAAATATTTATTTTTATTTTCAATCAGTGAAAAATTATGTAGCCAAAACATTAATTGATATATGGTGTTTTTGACATCATTGTGTATATGTTTCCTAACTTGTTTTGAGTGTTTTATCGAGTTAGTCTAGTCCTTTTAGAGTCATTTCAGGTCTGGAGAAGACTTAAGAGTTAAAGGAAGAAGCGTGAAGAAAGGAGCAAGAATTAGAGACTTTCCCCGAAGAACAATCAAGTGGAGCAGTCTGACGGTTGATCCTACCAGGAGCAGCCAGACGATTGTTCTCGACATTTATGAAAGTTTCCATATCTTTTAGAGATTTGCCGATTCCCTACTCTGAAGTCTAAGGGCGCCTCCATATAAAAGTTGCCTCTATCTTTTATTTTTGGATTACGCTAGTTTTGCAAGAGACCTAGACCTATTCTTGGTTAATTGCTATTGTAAGGGAGACGGCTCCTCTTCTTGACAGAGAAGATCATCCTGAACCCTATTGATTTATCTTTGGATTTATATGCAATATTATTCAGTTATCATCTCTTATTTATCTTGGGTTATGGCTGAGTACTTAGCTAGATTGTCTAGGGTTCTAGGGTGTTAATCGCAAGGCTAAACATAAATAAGCAACTCTATTGTGTCTTCGTTCATCTCAGCTCTTAATGCTAGCTTTAACCTGATCAGTTACTGCTACATCTTAGGTTTAATCCACTCATTAACCGTGTAGTAGATTGCTTGATATTGAATGAATGAGCCGCGCATCTCTAGTCAGCGAAAGTAGATACTAGAGTGCTCGATGAACCTATCGGACTTGATCTCTATTTCTTGTGATCGATCCTTGATTCAAACGACAGTTTAGGCTTCTTCAAATTTGGTCCGGTACCAAAGTTTAAGATTGATGTTTTTACCTTTTAAAAAATTACCATTCTAAGTAGTTGCACTTGATGTATAACAGAGCTTTGATGAATATAATTAACATTCATTCAAAAAAAATAGTTTAACAATAAATTATTAACCCTTAATTATTAATCAAAATTTGTATCCAAGAAATTTTTAAGATGTTGTAATGCTTTAGAGAGACAATAAATAACTTATAGCTGATGATGTTTCTATTGTAATTGTTTTCAGTTTATTGAGTGTATGTCAGTATGTATGGTTGTCACATACAGTCTTATTATATTCAAACAACATTTAAGATTCAAACAGTAGGAAATTACTTATATTCGTGTTTAAACTTTATTAATTTTCGGAGACAAAATTAATATTATATGTTGAAGTTTTAGGTATAAAAAATTATATGGTTTTACCTCAAATTTTCTAGTATTTAAAAATTATAATAATGATAAAAACAACAAAAATATAAACTAACATTTGTTATTTTATGTTAGGATTGTTAGGATTCTCATTGATAAAATAAAATATACATGAACTAATCTATTTATTATCAATTATATTTCTTTGACAACAACTCACACACCTTGAGTTTAAATCTAGTGACCATATACCAAATACATAAAAAAAAATTTTGAACAACATTTATTACACTAATACAAACAAACAAACACTACAAAAAAAAATCACATTACATCACATAAATAGTATCACAAAAATAAATGATAGCAATTTAAATCACTTATAAATAAATGATACAAATTATTTTTTTACCATCAATTCTAATAATTGATGTTGTTATTAAATTATTTGACATCACTTCGATAAAACTAATATAAATTTATGTAACTTACATCACTTTTTTGAAACTGATACATAAATGTGAATTTACATAAATTAATAGCTCATACATTTTCTAATTTTCATTAATATCACTTAGAAAATAAAATAAAGTTAACATTATTAAAATAAATGAAGAAAATTCAACATCAATAAAATTATACTAGCATAATTTCAGGAAAAACTAATATGTGTGATTCATGTTGCACATCAATAAAAACAAATCTTACTATAATCACATATTCTGGTGGGGTTTTTGCCAAAACTAACCCACAACTTGATTTTAATCCCAAACCTATA
Organism: Brassica oleracea var. oleracea; assembly: GCF_000695525.1. NCBI lineage: Eukaryota > Viridiplantae > Streptophyta > Magnoliopsida > Brassicales > Brassicaceae > Brassica > Brassica oleracea. Next base: position 7,265 of record NW_013618069.1, read on the forward strand.
CCCAAACTTGAATCAAATGCAAAACTAACCTAAAAGCCTAGTGAAATTACAGCTTAACCCATTGTGAACAAACAAAAAAACAGAAGCCATTTTTACGAATATAGCTCCAGTAAATCGTCTGATTCGTCTGAGATGTTGGCAGTCGTCTGGACGACTGAAGTGTAAGTCGTCTGGTACCAGTTTATTTTAAAAATAATTTATAAATCTTGTAAAAAAATATTTTGATGCGTGAAAAATAAAAATCAAGTAATTATAAACAGTTTTAAGTGATATAAATTAAGATATGATAAAATTGATTTGTTTTGAAGATAGATGAGTGGAAGTAGTGAATCATGAAATACTTTGGTTTAGGAGTTTGGCAAACATATGTTGTAGTATTGTATGTATTGTTAGGGTTAGATTTTCGAAAACTAAAATGTTTTTTTCAAAAATTAGTTTTCACCTATATGTGTTTATTTCTGTGTATAGTAAACACTTTTCAAGTTTGATTTGGTTTTATGAAGTGTTTAATTAGATAATTAAGTTTAGGGGTTATGTTTAGGGTGTTGACGACTTATATTTCAGTCGTACGTTGAATAATTTACCCGGACGACGTATATTTCAGTCGTCCACATCGTACCGAACCTTTAATTTTACCAATGTACGTTTTAACCTAACCGGATCATTTTACTCGGACGACTTACATTTCAGTCATCTGGTGAAGAAATTAAAACAGACGACTTACATGTAAGTCGTCCAGAAGAGTTTAATATTTGTAGTTGGAAATTAAATATTTTTAGCGGGAAACTAAAATAGAAAACTTTCCAGACGACTTCTATTTTAGTTTCCCGCTAAAAATATTTAATTTTCAACTACAAATATTAAACTCTTCTGGACGACTTACATGTAAGTCGCCTGTTTTAATTTCTTCAACAGACGACTGAAATGTAAGTCGTCTAGGAAGTCGTCTGAGTCAAAAATATTTAACCTAATTGGATTTTTTGTCTCCCTATATAAAGAAAAATTTACACATTCTCTCTCCTCCTCTCAAATGGCTGCAACAAAAATGTAATGTTCATCATTCTATAACTCTCCAACCTATCTCTAATCTCTTTGACTTGAAAACACCAAACTTTATATGAATTTTT
>NW_013618070.1:0-173 GCF_000695525.1 Brassica oleracea var. oleracea
CGCGCTGGTTACTTGATGGATCTTCTCGCTCATTTGTTGGAAGCTGATTTTGAGCTCGGCGAGCTCGCGTATGGTTGCGAAATCAGAACCTACTGGGGGGTGGTCGGCGAGAAGGGTTTCGTTAGGCTCGGAGTCGTCTGAGATATGGTCGCCTCCAGTCGCCGTCGGGGTGG
>NW_013618070.1:1451-1638 GCF_000695525.1 Brassica oleracea var. oleracea
AGCTCTGAGTTACTTGTTGTCCAAGCCCATTCCTTGTAGTGGACGAGGCGCTTCACAAAGAATCCCACCATGCCAAAATTCTTGTAGAAGTCAGCATCGACCAAAGGCAACTGAGAGGGATGAGCATAATGCTGAACGGTTTGGTGAAGAAGTTGTAGCTCCTCATCATTAACAGTGCCTGGTTCCT
>NW_013618070.1:1737-3557 GCF_000695525.1 Brassica oleracea var. oleracea
GTGTCTTCCCCGCTAACACCTTCCAAACCATTCTAGCCATGCTTTCCTCCCTGGGGGCATCATATAGGATAGGGATGGAAGATTCCTCCAAATCCTGAAGACCAAGAGCTTGTCCAATCTCCTTGAAGGTCATGTTGTAAACCTTCCTATGGACTTTAACTTGATCTTTCCCCATCCTTCCCTCACATGTTTGGCGGTGTGAAAAGTAGCTACCAATGATGACAAGAACTGACAAGACTCTTCTTCGTAGGTAGGATAGGCCATAGTGAAGAAGCTTTGCATGTTCATGTGCTCCAACATTTGCTTGATGTCGTCACCTATCTCCAACTCTTCCATGATCTTGATATCTGCAAATCGAGTTGGAGGCCACAATACACCATTCTTCAAATGCCCATATAGCTCATCTTCAGTTGGTGTCTTGGTTCTATCCCTGTCAGTGTCGACCTTCTTCCCCGTAGACACTTTGGCTCGCTTGTGCAGGGCTTGGTCTTCTTCAGTGATGTCTTCCATCTTGTTTTTCAGCTTCCATCTTTTGTTGATCCTTTCTCCCCATTTGTACCTGAAAATTTTAAACCTTGGAAAAGGATAAGCAAATGGAAGAAGGAAACATTATAAATGCAAATGTGAATTTAATTCATGATCACTTAGCTAAACCTAATTAGCACAATGCACACAAGTTATTTATAGAAAGCTACAAGAGATGATCACAAGCAAAGAATAAGGCTTTTAAGTAAATTTTAAGTATCAAATGAGTTCTTCAAGTGGACANTGGACACTTATCAAATGAGGTTCCCAAACATCTTAACTAACCCAACCTAGCCAAAGTCGTATGGAATTATAGGAATTTTGAAAAATCCCCAATTCTCATGAACCATAATTTTTGAAAGTTCAAATTTAACTCAATTTCACTATAAAATCAACAACCCAACATGATATATAAGTTTTCCCTAGTCTATTTCACAAGTATCAAACAGGAAAAGGATCAAATTTCAAGTTTAAATTTCTAGGGTTCATGGGACCTACGAAATTGAGCTTTAGGATACAATACCTTGTTTTGGATGAAAGGAAATGTAGATGTGAAACAAGAAAATAGACTACAGGGGCGAAAGCTTTGATTTAGGAAGAAGAATGGATTGATTTGGTGAAGAATTGAGTGAGATGTGGGTGATTTGGTGAGGGAAGTTTTGATGTTTTGTGAAAGTGAGATGAGGAATGGAAGAGAGAGACGCGGGGTAGGGTAGTTAGGGTAGGGTAGTTTTCGGGGTAAAACGGGTCTGGTTTAGGGTTAGAAACCATACCTGAGCGGGTTAGACCCGAGTGACGCGGGTAGAAGGAGACACCGGGACCCGCGTTGCGCTCCCTGCGCGACAATGTCTTCGATCTTGTGTGTCGTGCACGCGGGTTGAGCACCCTGCGTGACTCCACCCCGCGTCAAGCTCCCGCGTCGAGCCATCGACGAAGCAACGCGGGTAAGGCAACCCGCGTGGGCTAACCCGCATCGGAACGTCGTATCCAACCAAGCTCGTGCGAGCGGGAAGAGGAACCCGCTTGGGATCTCCCGCGTGAGATTCATTTTTTTTATTTTTTTTTAGTATGTATGTACAAGGATAGACATGGGACTTCCTCCCAAGTGAGCTTGTTTTATGTCACTAGCTTGACTTTGCTTCCTTTTGGCTAGGCGGTGATGGGGTCGGAGAGTGAAACCGAGATTCTTTTCTCCTCTATTGTGGTTCCCATGTAGAGCTTAACTCTTTGTCCATTGACTGTAAAGTCTCCACCATTCTTATCCCATAACACAATTGCCCCATATGGCCTAACTT
>NW_013618070.1:6555-6958 GCF_000695525.1 Brassica oleracea var. oleracea
TTTAGAAAACTCATCTTCACTAAGCTCACTACTCACTATGACAGGGTAAGTTTCATTAGGGCCAAGGAAAGCGTACCTTACACCATGGATAAGAGGTTTAAGATCCACTTTTGGTGCCTTGAGTTCACTCCAATCATCCTCTTGGAGGTTCTCTTGTTGAGTGACCGAGGAAGCATGGTGAGCCTCATATGTAAGCTCCTCATTCTGACCTTCACCACTAATCCCCTTGTGAGAATCCAGCATTTTCACATAGGCATCACTTTCTTTGTTCTCAATCACTTGGACTTCTCTCTCAATTGTTAAAGCATGCTGTAGAGAGTCTTCAAGTGCAAACTCTTCTAGAAGCTCATCAGCTCGAGCATCCATTTCATCAATGTAGAAAACTTGGTTCTGGATGATTGGC
>NW_013618070.1:7064-8369 GCF_000695525.1 Brassica oleracea var. oleracea
TGTGGCTAAGAATGGTCTTCCAAGGATCAAAGGGTCTTGGGCTTCCTCGCCCATCTCCAACACAAAAAAATCAGTAGGGATCTCAAAGTTACCAACCATCAGGGGAAGGTCTTCTAAAATACCAACAGGAACCTTCACTGATCTATCAGCCAACACCAAAGAGAGTTTACACTTCTTGTATTGAGTAAATCCAAGCTTCTTTGCAATAGACAAAGGCATCAAGCTGACACTAGCCCCAAGATCGCAAAGTCACCGTTCAAATACCATGGGTCCTAGAGCACAAGGGAAGGTGACACATCCTGGATCCACTAGCTTCCTTGGAACATCTAACTTCTGGATAATGGCACTGCACTCGTGGGTAAAGATCATCATGCCCTCCATCTCTTTCTTCTTTGCAGCTACAACATCTTTCAAGAATTTGCTGTATTGAGGAACCAACATAAAAGCATCAATGATGGGCATTGTGACCTGAACTTCACTCATTTGTTTCTCAAAGAGTGCCTTGTATTTCTCTAATAATTGTCTTTTGAATCTTCCAAGGAATGGTAGCTTTGGCTCATAGGGAGGAGGAACAAAAGAGGAGTCCTTTGTTGGAGTGGCAGTTTCACCATGTTTCACTGTCTTTTTCTCTTCTCCAACCTTTCCTTTACCCTTAGCTTCAACAATCTTTTCTAGAATTTCTTCATCAACCTTCTCATCTACAATCACCACTTCATCATCAATGTTGATAGCTACCTCCCCACCTTGCTTTGCACCATCCTTGGTGAGAATTCTTGGAGATAACTGTTTACCACTCCGTCGGGTGATTGCTTTCACAGTTTCCTAGGGATTTTGCTCTGGCTTTCCAGGTAATGCCCCTTGTTGGTGACTTGGCTGAGAATTCATTGAAGCAAACTGGTTCTCCAAATGTCTGATCTTGTTGTTGAGCTCATTGTAGCTTCCATCAATCTTGGAGTGAATGTTCTTGAACTCATACCCCATTGTCTTCTCATTCTTTGCCTGAAAATCCAAGAGTTTCTTGAACATTGCATCCACACTTGTATCTGAAGCTGGAGCTTGGGAAGAACTTCCTTGAGCCTGAGTAGACTGATTGTTGTTATTGTTGAAACCAGGAGGGTTGTTTTTTCTAGGTTGATAGCTCCCTTGCTGAGTGTTTTGCTTCTGTTGGTATCCTCCTTGCTGGTTGTTAGAGTAGGACCTTTGTTGGTAGTTGTTGTACTGAAAGCTAGGCTCCTTCCTGTACCAAAAACCATTGTTGTTAATGAAGCACAGCTCTTCTTGGCCTTCCAAACCATCAACCTCATT
>NW_013618071.1:0-168 GCF_000695525.1 Brassica oleracea var. oleracea
GATGCTGTCCGGAGTTAGTTCAGTTCTACGGGTTCATATCAGTCGAAATTCTGCTCGATACTCCGCCGGGAAGTCCGAAGAACTGTCCAGAATCTAAAGGAGGTTCTGTCCGAGTCAAGATCAGTTTGTCGAGGCCTGTCAGTTTCTTCATGGTGAAGCCGAGGTTCT
>NW_013618071.1:996-8336 GCF_000695525.1 Brassica oleracea var. oleracea
AACTCTAGGTACAGGTTGCAAAGCCTTGTGCCTTGACGCAGCGGGACGTGTTAGTAGACGGACTGGTCGAGGTCGTGGAGTAAATTTTGTGACTCTGGCCAGATCGTCCCTAGCCCGTCACGTAGCGCTTCCGGACCATGGTGTTGGGTTGGACGGTCAGTCATGTTCTTGTTTGATTGTTGGCTGGCCGGTTGGCCTTTCATCTCCAACCCTTGGTGTGGGTCGTTCGTCGGTCATGTTCTTGTTTGATTGTTGGCTGGCCGGTTGGCCTTTCATCTCCAACCCTTGGTGTGGGTCGTTCGTCGGTCATGTTCTTGTTTGATTGTTGGCTGGCCGGTTGGCCTTTCATCTCCAACCCTTGGTGTGGGTCGTTCGTCGGTCATGTTCTTGTTTGATTGTTGGCTGGCCGGTTGGCCTTTCATCTCCAACCCTTGGTGTGGGTCGTTCGTCGGTCATGTTCTTGTTTGATTGTTGGCTGGCCGGTTGGCCTTTCATCTCCAACCCTTGGTGTGGGTCGTTCGTCGGTCATGTTCTTGTTTGATTGTTGGCTGGCCGGTTGGCCTTTCATCTCCAACCCTTGGTGTGGGTCGTTCGTCGGTCATGTTCTTGTTTGATTGTTGGCCGGTGGGTTGACCTATGCCTAGGACGGTTCGGGGGTGTTACAGTCAGAACCTAAGGGTTCCATCGTAAGACCTCAGGGTCCAAGGACCACGCGTCCAATTTAAGACCTAAGGGTCGGAACCTAAGGGTTCCATCATAAGACCTCAGGGTCCAAGGACAACACGTCCAATTTAAGGCCTAAGGGTTAGAACCTAAGGGTTCCATCGTAAGACCTCAGGGTCCAAGGACCACGCGTCCAATTTAAGACCTAAGGGTCAGAACCTAAGGGTTCCATTATAAGACCTCAGGATCCAAGGACTATGCGTCCAATTTAAGACCTAAGGGTCAGAACCTAAGGGTTCCTTCAAAGACCTCAGGGTCCAAGGACTACGCGTCCAATTTAAAACCTAAGGGTCCCAAACCTAAGGGTTCCTTCAAAGACCTCACGGTCCAAGGACTACGCGTCCAATTTAAGATCTAAGGGTCTAGAACCTAGGGGTTCCCTCAAAGACGTTAGGGTCCAGAACCTACGGGTTCCTTAAGAAACCTCAGGGTCCAAGGACCACGAGTCCAATTCAAGACCCCAGGGTCAAGAACCTAAGGGTTCCTTCGATGACCTCAGGGTCCAAGGATCATCAGTTTGATTCAAGATCTCAGGGTCCCGAACCTAAGGGTTCCTAAAAAGAAGGGTCCTCCAGGTCCCAAACCATTGTAAGTCTCTAAGCGATCCCTGAATCCCCGAGGAGATCCAACCCTAAGGGGTCCAATCACCAACGTGCCTGGCAGGTCCAAGGACCCTCAATGTATAGGATCCCTGAATCCTTCGACAATCATCTAAGCCTAAAAAGGCTCCTAATCCTACGTGCAAACTGTCAAGCAACAGGTTCAACATCCTGGCCCTCTCAGATTATAACAGGGTCCAAGAGACAATCAGAGCAACCTGCACTCTCTGAAAAGACGATCGCTAAGGCTAATCAACAAGCATGCAAGACTTCGAAGAAAAAGAAGAATGCAAAACCTAGAAAGTACTTGAAACAAAAGGCCACAATAGGGCCAGGATACAAAGTCTACAAAATAAAAGCCCGAAGGCCTGATTCAAAGTCAAAAGCCTACGAAAGAAGGATCTTCACGAAGCTATAAATACAAGTAATGGATTAAAATCAATCGGTGGGTGGAACATCACTAGGAAGATCCGATGCATTCGTTCCCCCATGTTGCCAGAAATCTGAGCACAATAATCAAAGGAAGGAGGAGGAAGCCCGAGGAGCTTAGCTTCACCGATCTTCACCCTCTTATATTGTTCAAAAGCGACGACCGGGTCCCAACCATCGGCCTGGCCACAAAATCATTCACGCATGAGCTCCCAGCGAGTCACGATTTTGGCATCATTAACAGACTTCGCCTTCTCAGTCTCGAAGACTTCTGCAGCATGCCCAAGTTGACATATCTCCTCCTCCGTATCCTCCAACTGACGCTGTAAGGAGATGTGGGAACCGGAATTCGCACTGTCGATTTTAGTAAGTTAAATATGGAGGAAGGTCAAGATAACCCGACTTTCCGTTAAGGTCCGGATTCTCTGCGTAACCACACGAAGTCGAAAAAGAAGAACAAATGACAAAACGTAAGTAAAAAGTCGCTCGAAGGCGTTTTATAGATTAAATGATATGAATACAAAATTCCTCCGAAAGAAGAGAACATATATGCTGCGACAGAAAAAATATAGAGCTGGAGGCAGCAAAACGTCCTAAGCCTTGCCTTGCTAGTCTAACCACCTAAGCCCTAAGTTCTCTAAGCTAACAGGAATTCTCTAAGTCTCTAGATCTCGGATTTGCTCTCTTCCCTCTGCCTCTTCCCCAAGCTTCTTTATATACTCCTCCTAGGTCGGTCTATTCTCTCTTTGGGCCGGATCTATCGCGAATCGGGATTTTTTCGTTTCCGTCGATCTTCCATGTTTATCGGGAAACTTGACATTTATCTTCGGGAAACTTGATATTTATCTTGTTATGTAAAGATAAACACAAACCGTCATACTTATCTTGAATTTAATTAAAAAAATCGTAAACGGGCCGCTTGGTCATGTTTGGGTCCTTCCGGGCCGTTCTTTAGACCTTCGAAGTTCTTACGATTTTTTCGAGAAAGTACTCTTGTCACGATTTCGATCTTTTGAAAGATCTCCAATTCTTCGTATAGTTGAGATGATAGTGTTTTAGGATAACCGTCATCGTCTTATACAATGAATTGAGATTTATCCGTCAACCGAAGCTTTCGCGGTTTTCCAAAACTTTCCCGATGATTCCGATCAAAATGAAACGGGAGTTTTAGATTCACGATTCTTAGGATTTAAACTGCGAAGCTCCGAGTAAGGATGCAAAGTGAGGGATTGGACTAGCATCGGGATGGTTTTACGAAGAATTGGCCACACTTGCCGAACGGCCCGCAGCCCGGCGCCCAGGACCATGACGTCGGTCTGGCCGCCGGCGCCCAGGGCCGTGTCGTCGACCTGGCCGCCGGGGCCCGGGGCCGTGGCTCGGGTCTGGCCGCCTGGCGTCCGGGGCTGTGTCCCCCGGGTAACCCGTTTCGATTGTTCGTTTTCTCGGTTTCTCTTTTCAGCGATTGTTTTGCGGAAAATCCGTAGATAAGAAATAATCTTAACCGTTGATTTTGAGATAACCGTTTTTGACTCCAACAGTTAGCCCCCCAGCTCGTAAGACTCGGAGACGATCTTGCGGGTGGACGATATGAGTTGAAAATCGAAATATTTGGCTAAGGATATTTTATTGCGGAAATCCATGTTACCCTCAACTTCCTATAAGTAGTAGCTCATCACTTCTCATTCTTCACATACCTCTTTCTTCTCTGATCTCATAAGCAAAAAATGTCTTCCTCTCAAAGTGAAAAGAAGGATTCCGATATTGAGATGGGTGAAGCCAGCCAAGCCCCGCCGGCTTCGACTGTTCCTGACGCCATGCAGGCGTTCGTCGACGGGTTCCATTCTTTTAAGGACAAGTTGTCGCGATGCAGTGCTGAGAAGCGGGTCAGAGCCGAAACACCTAGCGTTCCTTCTTCACCGGTGCCTTCGTCTCCGGCTCCCGGACCCGAGGTTTCGCACGACTCTTCCTTGCCTGTGGAAAGAACCGTTGTTCCCGAGAAGATACTCGACGTCCAAGCTCGTCCCTCAGGTTCCTCTACCGCTCCGGTTGTGATCTCGGGTCATGAGGATGCGGTGGAATCCATGCCTCCTCCTCCAGAGAGGAAGAAGGAGATCGTTTTGGGACTTCTCGCACCTAGTGCTGCACCGTTACCCTAGGGACGCACGAGGGCTGGTTCCGCGACCAGATCGGCAAAGAGGAAAAGATGCGCTAAGGGTGAAGAGGGCGAGCCTTCGGGGCTGTTGTCGCAGCATCGCTCCAAGGTTTGTTTATAGTTTATTGTTGACGCGTATCCTTTTTTTTCCGGTGATCCTTACCCTTTCTTTTGTGGACAGTTTATGTCGTTGATTGATGGGATGCTCGGTGACTGCGGGTCGGAAGTCGTGCGCCTATCAAGGGAGCTGGAGTCGTCGCAGGAGGCTTTGAAGCGTACTGAGGCTGTGTTACAGACCATCGAGAATGCCCATGCTGCCCAGACGTCTCAGCTCGAAGTCCGAATCGGCGATCTCGAACGTGACCTCGGGAAGACCGCGAGTTCGTTGCTCAAAGTGAAGAAAGAGAAGAAACACAAGTCCTCGGAAGTCCGTCGGCTTCAACAGAAGATTCAGAGTCTTGAGGAGACGGGGGCTCGCAAGATGACGGAGACCGTCGATCCCCGTGATGACTTCTTCGCTCGTCTGACAAAGATGGCCATCCTGTTCGAGTCCCTGATAGCTGTCCGTAAGAGGGACTTGGCTTTGGTGGGTATAGAGGGGAGCCTAAGCGAGATCCAGCTGTTTAGAGGCAACGAGGCCCCGTCTCTAGATTCCGAAGAAGCTAGGCTGCTGTCGTGTAAGGAAGAGTGGGCGGTTTCCGGAGAGGACTTCGACTCGATTCTCGCTGGTCTGAAATCCGTGTGCACCCTTGTAACGGATTCGGAGGGTTCAGAGGACCAGGGCCACGCAGTCGAGGATCGCGAAGCTGGCGCGGATGAGGCAAGCAGTGGTGGTGCGACTAAGGGAGGCGACGGCGAGACCGTTCCTACTTTGGGTGAGATTGAGGATGATGGTGATGCTCCGGGGAGCGTCTAGGTTTATCAATCCCTTTAGGGATTTTTTCTTTTATTTTGATTGTGTTTCAGCCGTCATGAGGCCATGATGTATGTTTTTGGGACTGGCCGTTGGTGGCTTTGAATCCCGGCCCTTTTCAGGGCGTTTGTTGAACTTGCGGCTCAATCTACAAAATATTATGTTTCATAAGAACTTCTGTTTATCGAAGTTAGAGGGACAGGGTGTGAGTTGTCGTCTCATTCCTGCCTCTCAGATGATCACCGTATCCGCCGATTATACAAAGCGAGAATTATTTGTGGTTTACTAATTTACGCGAAAATTCGTGAAACGGACAGACTTAAGCAAAGAGACAAGTTTTGGGATCTCGTATCAGGCGTTGATACTATGTCTATGAGATGTTGAGTACCAGCAAGGCTGGGTTTAGGGCAAGACCTAGGTTTACTCTCGGACTGAGGCTTTGCGATGACAAATCGGCTTTCGTTTTGCCTGTTTGCGATTTTAACCTGATTCGTACCGTTTTAAAATCCGCGAAGTGTTATCGGCTTATATGATTTGTCTGGGTACGAACCGAGCTACTTCCGTTAGGAAGTGCTAACCAAAATTTTGGATTTCTTGTATAGCGCACTATGTTATCCTTGTCGGATGTAAGAGAGCCTACCCTTAGGCGGCTTGTCTGTTTAGGACGTTAGAGTTCATTTGTTGTGATCAGCAACAACGATATGATACCGTTTTGTAGGCATATGGAGTTTTTGTTGAAAAATATTTGTTCGAGCACGAAGCGACGTCTCGCAGTGCTGTGAATTAATTTTTCTTATGCCATAAAAGGATTATGGGCTTTTAGACCGCAAATCATTTTCGGGTGATAATTTTTTGGATGTTATAATAGTTTGGTGGATACTGGATCCGTTGTTGTAGCCGTTTAGTAATTGGCGAATTGTGTTGTTCGCAAAGAGTTTCGAAAATTCGGAGTCCTTGTCTGTAAAGAGTTTCCAAAATTCGGAGTCTTCAAAAACTGTGGGAGTATACGAGTATACGCACCCCACTCCCCCCCCTTTTAATCGGGGGGGGGGATAGCTGAACCCGCCGATTAGCGAGTTGCCTACGTACCCTTTTTCGGGGATCAAGCCGTCTCGTAGTTCTTTACTCCACGTTTATGGTTAGTGGTAGTATTTCTTAAGATGCATCGCGTTCCAAGTTCTTGGGATTTTTACATCTTTCATGTTTGCGATTTGATACGAACCTGGTCGGACCACTTTTATGACTTTGTACGGTCCTTCCCAGTTCGCTCCCAGTTTTCCCGCGTTTCGTTCGACAGTGTTTTGGAAGACGTTACGCAAGACTAAATCTCCTTCTTTGAACCTGCAATGGCGCACGTTCGCGTTATAGTACCTTGCAGCAGCGTGATGGTAATTTTGGATCCGAATGAGCGCCTGGTCGCGGCGTTCGTTGATAAGATCGAGATTGTCCAGCAGCATGGCGTTGTTTAGATCTTCCCGTTCGGGAAGGAATCTTCCTTGTACGCCGGGAAATTCCACTTCCGCCGGAATCATGCATTATGTACCGTAAACGAGGGCGAAGGGAGTTTCTCCCGTTGCTCGTCTCGGGGTGGTTCCAGAGAACCCCTTCGAGTTCTTCTTCCCATCGCCCCTTTTTGGCTTCTAAGCGTTTTTCCAATCCGTCTAGGACGGTTTTGTTTATGGTTTCCGCCTGTACGTTGCACTGTGGATATCTAGGAGTTGACTTGTTAAGTCATATTTTCCATTTCTCGCAGAATGCCTCGAATCGGGTAGAGATAAACTGAGATCCGTTGTCCGATACGATTTTGTATGGGACGCCATGTCTAGTTATGATGTGTTTCCAGACGAAGTTCTCGACTTGCGCGTCTTTGATACTTGCGTAGGATTCTGCTTCTACCCATTTCGAAAAGAAATCCGTGAGGACTAGGAGGAAACGTTTCTGCTTTGATTTGTGTAAAGGTCCGACAATGTCCATGGACCATCGCATGAAGGGATACGGGGACGAGATATAGAAGAGGATCTCTCTGGGTTGGCGAATCGTTGGAGCGTGCCTTTGGCACTTCTCGCATTTCCGCACGAATTTCTCGCAATCTTTGATCATAGCTGGCTAATAATAACCATGGCGTTTTATTTTGATTGCGAGAGATTTTCCGCCGGAGTGATTTTCGCATGATCCAGAATGGACCTCTTCCATGATTTTTCTCGCCTTTTCTCCTTCCGTGCATGTCATGAGAGGGCCGGAGAATCGCCACTTATAAATTTCACCCTCTATCGTGACGTACCGCGCTGCTTGGGTTTTCACCTTTCGGGCTGCCCATTTCTCAGCGGGTAAAGTCCCGTTTACGATATAGGCTCGGATGGGTTCTAACCAAGGGCTGTCGCAGTCGTACTCGGTTTGATCTGCATCTCTTTCCGGCTGATTTTCGTTTTCTTCCGCGTCTTCAATCTGCGCTCTGATCAGATTGATGACCACTGGTGGTGATACGCCCAAAACGGGATCACTCTTTCGGTATGGTTGATATGAA